>NC_086320.1:125741760-126041760 GCF_036172605.1 Pelobates fuscus
AAAGTATGATTTTTGCGTTCTCTAGATAACTGCCGAACATCCTAATGTTCTGGTGTCTGCAGGCTTAAATCACTGCCAACGCCAGGGAGACCCATGTATTAATACCGCAGTCAGATGGAGCCATATTTAGTGGTCCCAGACAGACATATGAGCTGTATGAAGCACTTAAAATGCTACGGTGCTGCCTGTATCATATAAACATTACATTACCAAAATTGTTTATATAATAGTACTGTGATTTCATAGCGTTTTGGTTAAATTGGGTTTTTGTGAGATTTTACTCTAATTTGGTTTGAGTAACCTACAACTTATTTTTAAATTCTCCTGGTGGTGGCGGTTTTTATACTAGAATAAGTGTATTTATTAAAAAAAATAAAAAATCACTGTCTGGGAAATGGCATTCATCTGGAACCCTAAAATCTTCACAAGCACCCATAATGTAATGTTATTTATATTACTCAAAGGAAGTCTGCAAGGCCCATCCCCACTAAAGGCTGCTGTAGTGGTTATGATGCCAGGAGTGCCCAGGCTCGCACCCATAGTATGTAGTCCAATTTTAAGAATGGCTTGCCAGTTTACCTGGTCCTGCCTCCCCTGATACACAAAGCTACTGCCACTGAACTAAGCTTACTCAACAAACGCCAATGAGCACTGCATGGCTTAACACTGTGTAGCTACTAGCTAGCTCCTGCAGCAGGGGAATCAGCGGGACGCACCTGGCAGAACCCAGGTTAATTATCACTGTTCTTAAGCTGGGTGACTTGGAGTGTTCCAGTACTTGACATTATAGGCACATGTCTTCTAACAGCATGTAACCAGGAAATACTAAATATAATTTAGAACACAGAGAAGTTAGTATTTCTTTCTGTGCCCCAACGCATCTGTATTACACTCTTACTGTATTGTACAATGCTTTTGTATGTTTTACTAAACAAAACCACCCAACGTTTCAACTTAAGAGCGCTACAGTGCGGCCGGGAATGTGGCCAGTAATTATCTATTCTAAAACATTCTAGGTATGTTAAAAAAGCACTCAGCCAACTGTAGTGGTGATGGTGCAGGGTGGTAACATAATGTTTTTAACAAACCATTTTCAAGGGATTTGACAAAATAATGTAGGATTCTCTTACATCCAAAGACCATCCCATAAGCTTGGAATGCTGTATGTGAAAGGATCTCCTTTTATGTGTCCAAAATAACAGTTCTGGTAAGATGGCTTTATCCACGCCAAATCAGCATTTACACCTTTGGCAATGTCAAATTGATGCAGGCTTCTGAACTTCTTAAAAAATGGACACTATATTTAAAAAGGGCTGTGGGGGTGTTTGAGGGCATATGGGAACTAAGTCTAACTTGACCAACTTACCTGCTGATCTTTTCTCCCTAGTGTTATTTTCTTTGCTGCAGCTATAATGAGTCTGCCTTCCCATTACCCCTGTTAGATAGTGATGTCACTCACTGACTGGGATATGTTTGTGATGTCATTAGCTGAGCTGTGAATGGAAAGTCTACTTGGTTCAGAACTATGTAACTAATATATAGAGGTGAAAGGTGTGTGTATTCATTATAAAATGAGGTGCTGTGTATCTTTAAATCTACATATATAAGATGGAGTCTTCTCCTGGGATGATGTAACAGGTTCACAGGGTCCTGCTCCAAAATGCCTGTCTGATACAGGTAACCATGCAAATGTACGGTCTAAAGAGCCACTATGATATCGCCTATAATGGCACCTGTGCTCGGCTCTCCAAATGGGAAAAACCGTAAGTGAATATTCTACTCTCAAACACATTAAAATAGCACTGTCATGCCGAACTTGCATTTCTCCTGTGGTTTCCTCTTCTATTCCTTTTCTTTCTTTCTTTTTATTTTTTATTTTCTCATGTTTTAAAGAAAACGATCCAAAATAAAGAACAGATTCTGAGCGAAACAATAGCAGAAAGAAAAGTTCCTTTTAGAATATGACTGGATCCTTCAGCCATATACATGCAACTTGGGCCAGACCGGGTTAGAGAAGACCCTAGAGACTGACCATTTTTCAGTTTCTGCGCAGGGAGTGAAGGAGGGAAGACAATAAAAATTGTTTTAAAACACTGTCTAGCCCAAGGGTGTCCAACGTTTTGGCTTCCCTGGGCCACGTTGAGTGTATAAAATGTTTTCTTGGCCCGCATATAAAATAAAGTCTGATGGGAGTCTCCGTGTTTGCTGATTGCTTCTCTCCCGCGCAGCTTCATCCTACGCTAGGAGGAAGTGACTTGTAATCACTTCCTCCCGGCACTGCGGCATCATACAAAGCAGGGGCCTGGTCGCGCTATTTCAGAGCCGTGGTGTCTAACCGGTTCCCTGAATCAACTTGCGGATAGTACCGCAGCTGGTTGGGCCGTCATTGCCTGCGATTCCAGGCCGCATGCGGCTGCGGGTTGGACATGCCTGGTCTAGCCCAAAACTCATGTATATGGCTGGAGTGGAGGATCCTGTCCTAAACTAAAAGTAGAGTTGAATTTTCTTTGATTTCCTTTTAAAGCTTAATTAAAATGAATATTTAACAAAACAATTAAAAATATATATAATTTAAAGGGACATTCCATTGCCCAAATTAAAATGCACTGTTTAGTAGATATACTCCCAAATGAAAACTTGCATGCATTTAATTATGCAATTTTTCATTGGGGGTAAAACTAAAAACCGCTTGCAAAATCTGCAATTCTCATTTGCTGCTGCCTCTAGAGTTTATCTCCACTGAGCTAAACAGCCAGGAGGTATATATCCAGGTAAATTCATATCAGGTGTCCGTTTCTAGTGAAATCTACACAATTTTCTCTTATCACACAAAGCTTTTCTACAAACTAAAGTGCTTTAGGGGTCTGTAGTGTCCCTTTAAGCAAACTTTTCCCAAGAGGCCAACAAAGTGAAGCAGTAACATAGGCAATCTTACCATCTTTTAATGGGTGCCTGGTGATAGGCTGAGCACAAACTAGGGAGTGAATTTAAAAACCACGAACTTGCTGAACGCTTGGCCTATCAGCAGCTGTTGCCAAGTTAATTTTTCCTTATGCTTAAGTGCATAGCGGAAGGAAGCAGAGTTGGCTGCACTGCCCTAAGCTCTGCTGTGCCCGGCTAGCTCATTGGCTAATCACTCATACCCATTGAGCTAAGCCCAGCATGACCGGCTTAGTTAAATGCAGGAACTTATGGCAGCAAAAGAGGAGGGGCTCAGTGGACCCGAGGAAAGTCATCAAACCAATTATCAGTTTGACTACTTACCGTATATACTAGAGTATAAGCCGACCCGAATATAAGCCGAGGCCTCTAATTTTACCCCAAAAAACTGGGAAAACTTATTGACTCGAGTATAAGACTAGGGTGGGAAATGCAGCAGCTACTGGTAAATTTCTAAATAAAATGAGATCCTAAAAAAATTATATTGATTGAATATTTATTTACAGTGTGTGTATATAATAAGTGCAGTGTGTGTTTGTGTTGCAGAGCCTTGGTGGGGGGTGGGCATTTTTATTATTTTTTTTTAAATATTATTTTAAATTTTTATTTTTTTTTTTTTTTCGTCCCCCCCTCCCTGCTTGATACATGGCAGGGAGGGGGGCTCTCACTCCCTGGTGGTCCAGTGGCATTGGCATTTCAGGGGGGGGGCTGGCAGCGAGCGCTTACCTCTCATGTCAGCTCCCTTCTCCTCCGCGCCGGTCCGGTCAGCTCCACTGTAAGTCTCGCAAGAGCCGCACTATGACCCCGCGGCTCTCGTGAGACTTACACTGGGAGCTGACAGGGGAGCTGACCGGACCGGCGCGGAGGAGAAGGTAGCTGACAGGAGCTGCAGGAGAGGTAAGTAACCGCACACAGCCCCCAGTCTGTATTATGGCAATGTAAATTGCCATAATACAGACATTGACTCGAGTATAAGCCGAGTTGGGTTTTTTCAGCACAAAAAATGTGCTGAAAAACTCTGCTTATGCTCGAGTATATACGGTACTCTGTCAGTGCATTAGCGGTCTGTCTTTGTTATGGTTCTTGGAGTGTTCCTTTGAATCTAATCACCACTAGATATTGCAGTCTATTTAATTTTGGTATATAATTTTATTTTTTTCTTCCATTTCTTGACCTATTTTCTTCTTTTCCAGGAAATTGTTTCATCTTCTATCCCATCTTGCACAGATTACTGGACATCTTCTTCTGTACAGCAGCTCTGTTATGATGCAATGGTCCGAATGTCCTGACGAGGGAGCTCCACATAAAAGGGAGAGAACTGGCATCTAAGTGTGGATTCCAAAATCAGTGGACTGATTCATTAAAACTAGCAGCAGTGATATACTAAATGATCTGTTCTTTTGTCATGTACTAGAGAGCCGGATGTTTTGCAAAATATACAAAAATAGAAAAACCAATCCCTCTCATGGATTTTGTTCTCACTTTTTTGTCACCTAATGTCCTTATTTTTTTTTATATATTTTTTTTTTTATCTTTACCACTTTGTGGAATCAAGCGGCCTGTATTTGTGGTAGTTCTTGTTATTGGCACACTTAGATATTGTCTTATGTTTGAAAAGAGACTGCTTTAAAAACGGTGACCACTGTCCAAGTACACAGGGAACGGGTCTGTAAAATGTTGTACAAGATTAATTTTTATATTGTATTATGTTTGGAGGTTGTTTTTGGTTTTGATTTTTTTTACTAGCTGGTTTACATTTTAATTAAAGTTTACATGGTATTACCACCTTTCCCCTTGTTGTAGCTTCACTTGCTTTGCACAGTGCATTTTGTAATTTATCCATTTGCATCAAACTGCATAATGTTAATAAATCAAATGCCAGGCCTTTTATATTCTGTGGGATACGATGATCTGAGCCCTATACACAGACACCCTCCTCCATTGAAAAGGGCACAGAAAAATACATTCCTCATGAAATCTTGGTGTGCTACATAATATCAGTAAGTGTTGGGGTTTTTTGGGTGGAGTGGGGGGTTCAAAACCATTTTTTTTTTTCAACATAAACAAAACAGAAAAAAGCACCAGTGTTTTTTGCTACTATATTTACTATGTTACACTATCTCTTTCCTTCCTCTATGAGATATTAAGTTGTGACAAAATTTAGATTATCTGTATCCTCTATAATACGATAGTGTTTCTTTTTTTTTTTTTTTTTTTTTTTTGTAAATATAATTTTTATTTTGGTTTTCTCGTTCAGGTTTTTGAGACTCGCAGGTCTCTGCTTTTAGCGTAACATGCAATCGGTAACTTTGCAATTAAAGGAGTTATCGGGCACAGGTATATACAGTTTCCTAGGCATTCGTGTGAGACCATATTGGGGCGTTATTCATTTTGTTGAAGTCAATTATTCGTACGTATATTTGGGCTCGCAGGCCTGCTGTATTGTCGGACGCGTAGGTCCCGTATGATACGTGAGTATGCAACAGTGTTTACTTCCCATGTGATGTATGTGGGTTAATTGCGTCTCTTCTGTGTGTTTGTGTCTGTGTTTTCGCCTCCTGGGGAGGAGTGGTGCGGTGCCTGGTTGTGGGTCTCACTCCCGTTTGGGCGCTGTTGGTTATGTGTGTCGTATCGAGTTGCTGTGCATGTCTGCTGCAATAAGTGTATTAAAGTGTGTCTAGGTATCTGTTGTGTTGGGTATATGCGGTATGTTTGAATAGAAACATAGAAACATAGAATGTGACGGCAGATAAGAACCATTCGGCCCATCTAGTCTGCCCAGTTTTCTAAATACTTTCATTAGTCCCTGGCCTTATCTTATAGTTAGGATAGCCTTATGCCTATCCCACGCATGCTTAAACTCCTTTACTGTGTTAACCTCTACCCCTTCAGCTGGGAGGTTATTCCATGCATCCACTACCCTCTCAGTAAAGTAATACTTCCTGATATTATTTTTAAACCTTTGTCCCTCTAATTTAAGACTATGTCCTCTTGTTGTGGTAGTTTTTCTTCTTTTAAATATAGTCTCCTCCTTTACTGTGTAGCGTATGGCATTCGTTCATTAGTGGTGACAGATTGTAGGTGCGCATTGGAGCTTCAGGGTGGTTTAGCCATGGGTACCAGTCTCGTGTCACGTTCGTTCTAGGCGGTAGTGGGGAGGAGGGGTCTGGGTCCGGTCACATCCCTGTCCTTAATCTTCTCTAGAAAGGCATCTTTGGCGGTCTCGAGGAGCCACAGTGTCCAGGTCTCCGCGTAAGTCTGGGGTTTGTCTGTGGCTGTCATGATCAGGTCTTCTATTGCCCTAAGTTCTTCCATCTGGGTGAACCATACCTTTAACGGGGGTGCAGTCTTTTGCTTCCAGTATTGGGGGAGTATCTGTTTGGCTACATTTAGTATCCTAACCGTCATGGATTTCTTATATCTGGATCTGGGTACTGTGGTGTGGTGAAGGAGCATTGCTGCCGGTTCCAGGGGAGGGGGTGCGTCCGAGAACATCTTTAGTATGTTGTGTATGCCCTCCCAGTACGGTCTAATTACTTTGCAGTCCCACCAAATGTGTAGTGCAGTTCCTGTTTCCCTCTCGCACCTCCAGCAGAGGTTAGTGTGTTCTGGGTCTATGTTGTGGAGGAGGTGTGGGGTGCGGTACCAGTTCGTCAGGATTTTAAATGCTGTCTCTTGGGTCTTGCTGTGTGTCGCGCAGTGGTGAGTGAGGTAGCATATCTGCTCCCACTCTGCGTCTGTGAACGTTTTGTTCAGTGCCGTTTCCCATTTCCCCATAAATAGAGGCTTAGCAGTAGGTGTCTCTGTCTGTAGCAGTGTGTATAAGAGGGAGACTCCGTGTGGTAGTGGGTCTGGGTTATTGCATAGTGTCTCGAATGTTGTGCGGTTTCTGGTGAGTGCGGTTCCCTGTGGTAGGGTGTGTACGAAGGCGGAAAGTTGTGCGTGTTTGAAGCTTTGTATGAAAGTGGGTGTCCCGTCGCCTAGCATGTCTGCTAGTGGTTTGCATTTGCCGTTGGTGGTTATGTGGTGTAGTCTCGGGATCGGGGTCTGGAGGATTTCCTGAAATGCTTTAGGGTCGAGATCCGGCGTGAAGTCAGCGTTGTGTATCAGTGGTGTCAGGGGGGAGGGGTAGGGCGCTAAGTTGTGTGTTTTCGACGCTTTGCGCCATATTTCCAGGGTGAATCTAGTGTATGGGGACATGTCTCGGGTGTCTGGGTTCTTCCTGCCCCAGGGTATGGCTGCTAATGGCATGTTTGCCTCCGATTCTTCCGCCACTTTCCATAGTTTATGGACTCCGCTATTCGTCCATTCCATCACCCTCAGGAGATGTGTGGCCGTGTGATATGAGCGGAAGTCCGGCAGTGCTAGGCCCCCCATGTCCTTGGGTTTCATTAGTGTGGTGGCTTTCATCCTGGGGCGTCTACCGTCCCAAATGTATGTGATCATGGCTGTTTTTAGTGCGGCGAAAAACGCCCCGGGGAGTTTAATGGGGATGGTTTGGAATAAGTATAGTAGGCGTGGGAGGAAATTCATCTTGATGACTTGGACCCTCCCGAGCCATGGTATGTGCGGGTGTGCCCAGTCCCTCATGTCTTTTTGAAAGGTAGAAAGTGTTGTGGCGAAGTTAGCTTGGAAGAGGTCTTTGCTGTCTTTGGTCAGCCACGGGAAGCTCTGGCATAGGGGGCCGGCGCGTCTGCTGGGGACACTGACGTTTAGGATATATTTGATTTAGCATAGTTTATTTTTAGGTTAGAGATCTCTCCAAATTCTTTAAAGGCCTGTTGGATGTTGGGCAGGGATATTTCTGGGTTGGTGACGAAGAATAGCAGGTCGTCTGTGAAGGCGGGCACTTTATGGTGGACGTCGCCTGTCGTGATTCCTGTGATGTCATTGTTGCGCCTGATGTGTGTCAAGAACGGTTCTAGGGCTAGGACGAACAACAGGGGGATAAGGGGCAACCCTGTCTCGTGCCGTTGTGTATTGTAAGTTCGGGGGTCAGCGCTCCGTTGACAAGGACGTGTGCTGTTGGTGTTTGGTATAGGGCAGTTATCCATCGCATCATGTGTGCTCCCAGGCCTGCGTGTGTCAGGGTGTCGAAGAGATACGTCCAACCAACTCTGTCGAAGGCCTTCTCTGCGTCGATGGTTTCTTTTTATTGGCTTTTTTCTACTATATCTGTACTCAAGGATTTTTGCCGTCCTAGGCAAAAGAAGAATTTGCCACCCCTCCCCTCCATGTGACATCACATATCATTAAGCTGCAGTGGTTCTGTGGACTATAGTGTCCCTTTAATGTGAGGTAAATTAGAGATTAGTGTCGCTAATAATATACTAGATTGCCTACTTACAACCAGATGAGGATGGTGATGGGCTCTGTTTGCAGCTTGGCTCAACTGGTCTGGTGTAGAACAGGATATCTGGAGGCTGTTTGTAACTGTGGTCAAAAAATTCAATGTTCTGGGATAACTGGAAGCAGCTCCATTTTTGGGGGGCCCCTTACACCGCTCAAGATCTGGGCCCCCGGGCCTGATGGTGAGTATGCCCATAAGGCCCACCCATAAGACCACATGTTCCACCCATGAGTTCGCTCACAGGGAGTGGAGTGTGTAGGGGATGTGTTATTGTAGAGTGTGCTTGTGGAATGTAGTATATAGGGATACCAGTTTGTGTAGGTGATGCAGTGTGTTTGTGTGTAGTGGAAGCAGTGTGTTTTTGTGTAAGGGATATAAAGCAGTGTGTTTGTGTATAAGGGATGTATTGTGTGTAAGGGATGCATTGTGTGAATCTGTATGCATAAGGTATGCAAGGTGTGTTTCTATGTATGTAAGGGATGCAGTGTGTGTGTCTGTAAGGGGTGCCTTATGTTTGCATGTGTGCGTAATGGATGCATTGTGTGTTTGTGTATGTGTGCAAAGGATGCATTGTCTTTATGTGTAAGGGTTGCATTGTGTGTGTGTGTGTGTGTGTGTATAATGAATGCATTGTGTGTTTCACTGTGAGGGAAGCATGTTGTGTTTCTGTGTGTGTAGGGATGCATTGTGTGTTTCTGTGTATTTTTGTAGGCATAGTGCTAAAGAGCTCCCTGTCCTGCCCCCTGTCCTATAGAGCTCTCCCTTCCGTCCTTTTAGAGCTCTCCCCAGCCCCTTAGTGGTCTCTCCTCTCCCCCTCCCTTAGTGGTCTCTACTCTACTCTCCTCTCCCCCTCCCTTAGTGGTCTCTACTCTCCTCTCCTCTCCCCCTCCCTTAGTGGTCTCTCCTTTTCTCCCCAACCTTTCATTAGTGGTATCTCGTCTCCCCCTTAGTGGTCTCTAATCTCGTCTGCCTCCCCTTTCCATTAGTGGTCTCTCCTCCCTCCCTCCCCCCCCATCCCCTAGTGGTCTCTGCCCTCCCACCTCCCTGTGTTCTCCTAACCCCACCTGTGTTCTCCTCACCACCACCCCTCCCTGTGTTCTCCTAACCCCACCTGTGTTCTCCTCGCCACCAGCCCTCCCTGTGTCCTCCTCGCCACCAGCCCTCCCTGTGTCCTCCTCGCCACCAGCCCTCCCTGTGTCCTCCTCGCCACCAGCCCTCCCTGTGTTCTCCTCGCCACCAGCCCTCCCTGTGTTCTCCTCGCCACCAGCCCTCCCTGTGTTCTCCTCGCCACCAGCCCTCCCTGTGTTCTCCTCGCCACCAGCCCTCCCTGTGTTCTCCTCGCCACCAGCCCTCCCTGTGTTCTCCTCGCCACCAGCCCTCCGTGTTCTCCTTGCCACCAGCCCTCCGTGTTCTCCTTGCCACCAGCCCTCCCTGTGTTCTCCTCGCCACCAGCCCTCCCTGTGTCCTCCTCGCCACCAGCCCTCCCTGTGTTCTCCTCGCCACCAGCCCTCCCTGTGTTCTCCTCGCCACCAGCCCTCCCTGTGTTCTCCTCGCCACCAGCCCTCCCTGTGTTCTCCTCGCCACCAGCCCTCCCTGTGTTCTCCTCGCCACCAGCCCTCCCTGTGTTCTCCTCGCCACCAGCCCTCCCTGTGTTCTCCTCGCCACCAGCCCTCCCTGTGTTCTCCTCGCCACCAGCCCTCCCTGTGTTCTCCTCGCCACCAGCCCTCCCTGTGTTCTCCTCGCCACCAGCCCTCCCTGTGTTCTCCTCGCCACCAGCCCTCCCTGTGTTCTCCTCGCCACCAGCCCTCCCTGTGTTCTCCTCGCCACCAGCCCTCCCTGTGTTCTCCTCGCCACCAGCCCTCCCTGTGTTCTCCTCGCCACCAGCCCTCCCTGTGTTCTCCTCGCCACCAGCCCTCCCTGTGTTCTCCTCGCCACCAGCCCTCCCTGTGTTCTCCTCGCCACCAGCCCTCCCTGTGTTCTCCTCGCCACCAGCCCTCCCTGTGTTCTCCTCGCCACCAGCCCTCCCTGTGTTCTCCTCGCCACCAGCCCTCCCTGTGTTCTCCTCGCCACCAGCCCTCCCTGTGTTCTCCTCGCCACCAGCCCTCCCTGTGTTCTCCTCGCCACCAGCCCTCCCTGTGTTCTCCTCGCCACCAGCCCTCCCTGTGTTCTCCTCGCCACCAGCCCTCCCTGTGTTCTCCTCGCCACCAGCCCTCCCTGTGTTCTCCTCGCCACCAGCCCTCCCTGTGTAGCATGGCAGAGTTCCTCTCCAGTGCGCGGTACAGGAGCTTCTGTTTCCTGTACCCGGCTGGACTGACAGGAAGTGCACGCTAAGTGTGCACTTCCTATCAGTCTGGCCGGGTACAGGAAACGGATGTTCCTGTACTGCAGACCGGAGAGAAGCTCGGCCAGGCTATACAGGGAAAGGGAGGAAGGGTGAGAAGAACGGGGGGGGGGGGTAGAGAGGCAGAGCTGCAGCCGGCTGATGCTCTCTATCGAGCGCTCAGGCGGGTGCAGCATTAGAAGAGCCGGCGATGAGGGTGCAGGGAGTCCCCCTTTTGTGTAACCCTAGGCGGCTGCCTTTGTCGCCTTATAGGAAGCGCCGGCCCTGTCTGTACTTTCAGCAAGAGTAGAACTTTTCAAGGGTATTTTTACTTTTAGACCGATTTTTACCCAGTGTTTGTCAGTTGTTAAATATTTTCTTCTCTCCCCTTTTATTATTTGACCTAGGTTCATTTGACTATTTTTGTACGTGTGTTGTTTATTTTCCCCTCTTTTTTTAATATATGAACAATAAAGATTTGACCTTTTAATCACTATCTGGGGACAGACCTCCTCTTTCGTTTCTCTATATATCAACAGCTTCTTCTCATCCTCCGTAATCTGTCTACGAGATATTCCTCTCCTGGTGTTCCTCATACCTCTCCTGCAATCTTTTAGTTTTTCTTTTTCTGCTTCTCCCTCCCTTCCCCCCATCCTCTCTCTCTGTTGGTGTCCCCCAAGGTTCAGTCCCCTACTTTGTCCCCTACTATTCTAGATCTATACTGCCTCCCTTGGTAAACTCATCATCTCTTTGATTTCCAATCCCAATATTTCCCGATGGGCCATGGCACCTGAGGCTGCGCCCCCACTTTCCTTCCATGTGGCGGGTTCAGCTGGTCTTTGCGTGTGTGAGCTGTTCTGGCCGCCCAGCATTCTAACTACCATGGGGTACTGTGCGGCCGTACAGCTCACACAGCCCCCCCCCCCCTCCCAGTCCCCAGACCAGGGTCATGGCACCCCCTGCCTGGTGGCACCAGGGGCAGACCGCCCCCTCCTTAGTACGCCACTGGGCTACTGTAATTTAAGTATTTTCCCCTTGGACTGGGCCAGGCTATGTCAGTCCAAGGGGAGAAATGAGGGAGGAGCTGGGGGCTGGTGCGGCAGCAATTAGGCTGCCCGCGGCTGGAGGGAGACCTGTCACAGTCTCCCTTACAAATTTACATCCGTTTCGGCCGCATGCCCCATCCCTGCATTGAAAGCCATGCCTCCTGAATGGAAGTTCCGCCCCCACGCACGTAGCTGAGGCAAAATGGCAACTTCACCTACCAGTGCCAGGTAAACTTTAACCATGTCAGTGATTGTGTGTGTATGCCTGCTAGTGAGAGAGCTTGTGTGCGTGTGTGTGTGTGCCTGCTAGTGAGTCAGCTTGTGTGTGTGTCTCTGCTAGTGAGTGAGCTTATAGAGGGTAGATTAGGCGCTCTCTATATAACCAAAAAATGTGAGGCAGCAGGATTTCCCAATACCTGCTTACAGTGAGCTAAAATGTAGAATAAGAAGGGTGGTAAACCGTGCCAAAAAGTGCTCAAAAGTGCAAAATAAATGTTATACATACATATAAATCTTGTTCAATGGTAAAATCCTCAAGGGAAACAAAAAACATTAGAATAATAGTGCAATATGCTGTAGTTAATAAATATACATAAAATTCTAAATAAAAGGCAAACTCACACTTTGCAGAGCTGCTAAGAGCTCTGCTGTATCACGCCTGGACGGTATAATCCCCGTCTTGGGATGTGTAAATGTTGGTTGTGTGGAATATCATGTCCAGTCAAAGTGTCAGTTTGCCTTTTATCTAGAATGTTAACTATATTTATTAACTATAGCATATTGTACTATTCTACTGTTTTTTGTTTCCCGTGAGGATTTTACCATTGATCAAGATTTATATGTACAGTAGCAAGAAAAAGTATGTGAACCCTTTGGAATGATATGGATTTCTGCACAAATTGGTCATAAAATGTGATCTGATCATCATTTAAGTCACAACAATAGACAATCACAGTCTGCTTAAACTAATAAAACACAAAGAATGAAATGTTGCCATGTTTTTATTGAACACACCATGTAAACATTCACAGTGCAGGTGGAAAAAGTATGTGAACCCTTGGATTTAATAACTGGTTGAACCTCCTTTGGCAGCAATAACTTCAACCAAACGTTTCCTGTAGTTGCAGATCAGACGTGCACAACGGTCAGGAGTAATTCTTGACCATTCCTCTTTACAGAACTGTTTTAGTTCATCAATATTCTTGGGATGTCTGGTGTGAGTCGCTTTCTTGAAGTCATGCCACAGCATCTCAATCGGGTTGAGGTCAGGACTTTGACTGGGCCACTTCAGAAGGTGTATTTTCTTCTGTTTAAGCCATTCTGTTGTTGATTTACTTTTATGCTTTGGGTCATTGTCCTGTTGCAACACCCATCTTCTGTTGAGCTTCAGCTGGTAGACAGATGGCCTTAAGTTCTCCTGTAAAATGCCTTGATAAACTTGGAAATTCATTTTTCCTTCGATGATAGCAATCTGTCCAGGCCCTGACGCAGCAAAGCAGCCCCAAACCATGATGCCCCCACCGCCATACTTCACAGTTGGGATGAGGTTTTGATGTTGGTGTGCTGTGCCTCTTTTTCGCCACACATAGTGTTGTGTGTTTCTTCCATACAACTCAACTTTGGTTTCATCTGTCCACAGAATATTTTGCCAGTACTGCTGTGGAACATCCAGATGCTCTTGTGCAAGCTGTAAACGTGCAGCAATGTTTTGTTTGGGCAGCAGTGGCTTCCTCTGTGGTATCCTCCCATGAAATCCATTCTTGTGTTTTACGTATTGTAGATTCGCTTACAGGGATGTTAGCATTTGCAGGTGACTTTTGTAAGTCTTTAGCTGACACTCTAGGATTCTTCTTCACCTCATTGAGCAGTCTGCGCTGTGCTCTTGCAGTCATCTTTACAGGACGGCCACTCCTAGGGAGAGTAGCAGCAGTGCTGAACTTTCTCCATTTATAGACAATTTGTCTTACTGTGGACTGCTGAACAGCAAGGCTTTTGGAGATACTTTTATAACCCTTTCCAGCTTTATGCAAGTCAACAATTCTTAATCGTAGGTCTTCTGAGAGCTCTTTTGTGCGAGGCATCATTCACATCAGGCAATGCTTCTTGTGAAAAGCAAACCCAGAACTGGTGTGTGTTTTTATAGGGCAGGGCAGCTGTAACCAACACCTCCAATCTCATCTCATTGATTGGATTCCAGTTGGCTAACATCTCACTCCAATTAGCTCTTGGAGATGTCATTAGTCTAGGGGTTCACATACTTTTTCCACCTGCGCTGTGAATGTTTACATGGTGTGTTCAATAAAAACACACCATTTCATTCTTTGTGTGTTATTGGTTTAACCCCTTAAGGACACATGACATGTGTGACATGTCATGATTCCCTTTTATTCCAGAAGTTTGGTCCTTAAGGGGTTAAGCAGACTGTGATTGTCTATTGTTGTGACTTAGATGATGATCAGATCACATTTTATGACCAATTGGTGCAGAAATCCATATCATTCCAAAGGGTTCACATACTTTTTCTTGCAACTGTATGTATAACATGTTTATTTTGCACTTTTGAGCACTTTTTGGCACGGTTTACCATCCTTCTTATTCTACATTTTAGCTCACTGTAAGCCGATATTGGGAAGTCCTGCTGGTTTACTGCTGCCTCACAATTTTTGGTTATATAGAGAGCGCCTAACCTACCCTCTATAAGATCAGTCTGGATATTCCTCACTACCAACATTTACACATCCCAAGACGGGGATTATACCGTCCAGGCATGATACAGCAGAGCTCTTAGCAGCTCTGCAAAGTGTGAGTTTGCCTTTTATCTAGAATTTTATGTATATTTATTAACTGTAACGGATCACCTGGCACCCCGACTTGGTACCTCCGTTAATGGATGCTCCTAGTGCTTCCTGAGGACTCCAAGCACTCTGGCAGACACCACAATCACCGAATCCGAGAAACCTTTAAATTCTCCCAAGCATATGAATGCTGTAGACCATTGAATAGGAACCATACGAATAGGCTTGTACTCCTAGCAGTCAACTGGAACAGCATGCAATAAATCCTTGCCCCAATGATGAGACGACACATCACTTTGAGGGTAAAACAGGAACTCTGGACTGGCTCATCCAGCCTGGCTTTTATTTCCAACTCACACATACAGGCCACACCCAGGGGGAGGCATAAAAGAACCAATGACATATATGTTACCTCCCACACATCCCCTCCCCTTAGTGTGACACATAATCCCATTATGCATACAGTGTAAAATATACTTTTACACAACTTTCATAACTTTAAAACCATACATCACATTCACATAAAAATACATATCCACAATCAATCCATTCAGGGGAACAACATATTAAAAAATGGCATGAATCCGACCAGGGGTTCAAAAGTTACTAAAAGTATCTTTTGTTCCTTTCTGGCTGGCAGAAAAACATCCCCACAATGCACCCTGGTTTCCTCCCTTCTGCCCTGGAGTTAATTGGAGAAGTAATCCAATTACCCAGGACTAAAGGCAGACTCCATTAACCACATGGTTGCAAAACAACATAAAACACTTTAAAATACATAAAGTCACATTTACACATAACACACAGACATTTCACCTATCCCCAGATAGCTGGGATCTGCACGCACAAAACTACCGAATAGCGCGCAGATCCTACTCACACAGTACAATTGCCATGGAGCTAAAGTCTTTCCCATAGTCTTTCATTATATGAATAGGCTCCATGGTATGGCTATCTGGGGTATCACATTCCCATAAAGTCTGGTCCATAGTCCAAAGGCAAGAGGCGGGCAATCAGCCCCCTCCAAGGACACGTGGCGAGGTCGGTTTCGCCACACTTCTCCCCTTTACCCCCCAGACTAACAGGGTACTTGACCTCCTGCCGGTCAGTGCCCTTGTTAGTCCAGCAGCCCACCCACAAGACAGAAACAGCAGAGCAGCCCACCCACAATAAACAGTTACTACACCTGGGTGAGGGAGAATCTTGTCCAGGTTCAGGTGCCTCACCACGGATGTGTGGGGGACTGGTAGGCTGCCTTGGTAGGTTGCTGAGGGGGCAGAGACCAGCGGTACTCTGTCCTGTTGCCAGCACTACCACGGGAGTAGTCTGGTTGGAGCCTGGTTGCTGGAGACCGACTGTCTCCCCTTTAAATACACCGCTCTGCTGCTGGAGACCGACTGTCTCCCCTTGAGTTACACCGCTCTGCTGCTGGAGACCGACTGTCTCCCCTTGAGTTACACAGCTCTGCTGCTGGAGACCGACTGTCTCCCCTTTAGTTACACAGCTCTGCTGCTGGAGACAGACTGTCTCCCCTTTAAATACACCGCTCTGCTGCTGGAGACCGACTGTCTCCCCTTGAGTTACACAACTCTGCTGCTGGAGACCGACTGTCTCCCCTTTAGTTACACAGCTCTGCTGCTGGAGACAGACTGTCTCCCCTTTGGCTAAACAGCCCTGTTGTGGGGGGGCAGGACCGACCGTCCCTACCCCCTGTGCTGGAAGTGCAGAGACCACGGTCCCATCTGCACAGGTGTGGGGCTTACAGTCTCCCCCTGGTACATTAAGCTGCCGCTGGGGAGAGGTGGTAACCAGCTCCTCTCCCATTAGAACACTCTGCCGCTGGGGAATGGAGACTGGGCTCTCTATTCCCTGTACATTAATGATCCGCCGCTGGGGAGAGGTGGTAACAATCTCCTCTCCCATGCATACTTCCCGTCTCTGCGGAGGGAGACCGACTGTCTCTCCTCCCAGCACAGAGTCCTGCTGTGGGGGAAAGGGGGATGGGCTCTCTATTCCCTGCTGGATACTCTGCCGCTGGGGAATGGAGACCGGGCTCCCAATTCCCAACAAATCACACTGCCGCTGGGGAGGGAGGACGGCTCCTTCAGCTCCCTGTAACTTGGGCGCAGAGACCATGGTCCCATCTGCGCTGGTGTGGGGCTTACGGTCTCCCCTTGGTGGGTTAGGCTGCCGCTGGAGAGAGGGTGTAACAAGCTCCTCTCTCTGAACTGTAACCTGCCGCTGGGGATCTGGGCCGACTGCCCAGAATCCCTGTAGGGCCAGTAGAGAGACCTCGATCCCATCTCCACCTGCCATCTGTGGGTCTCTCCAGGACCAGTCTATGAGGTCTGGTTCTGCTTGTCGGGTAGGTTGGAGCTGCACGACGCTGAGCAGGTGTTGGTAGTCCTGCTCCAGCTCCCACTCCCTTGTTACCAGGTGGGTCATGTCTTTGCTCACCTCGCATTCGTCAGCCCAGACATACATGCCCATCCGGTAGTCGTAGATGTCCCAAAACCTAGACCCCTCCGTGCTGCCAAGATCAATGTCGTCCTCCAAGGCATCCCATAATAAACCCGGGCCATCATAATCATCCCCCTCCGGTAAGTCGTGCTCGGCCGTCCAGGGGGTAAGTTGAATGGTATGCCACCAGAGGGCCTGGTATGCGTTGTCTAGCCAGATCTCTCGCCATACCAGGGTCTCTAGTCTTGTCACCCACTCATCCAGGGGCTGCTCTCCCAATAGATACATGCGCATCGCCACACGCTTCTGTAGCCGCTGCTCATCACTGGGGAGACTCTCACCTCGCCGCCACTGGGCGTCTTCCAGGGCATCATACCAGACTTCCTTTCTGTCTGCATCCCTGTAGTCCGCGGCCGCCTCCTCCTCCTCATCATGGAACGCTGTCCAAAAACTAGCTGATTCCATCCTGCTGTAGCCAGGGGCGCTGTACGGATACTAGCGTTGCCCTCAATTTGTAATTCCAAACGTTACCAGTGTCTCTGAGCTGCTTCTCCTCGCACTAGGACGCCATCCCACCGCTTGCCACCAATGTAACGGATCACCTGGCACCCCGACTTGGTACCTCCGTTAATGGATGCTCCTAGTGCTTCCTGAGGACTCCAAGCACTCTGGCAGACACCACAATCACCGAATCCGAGAAACCTTTAAATTCTCCCAAGCATATGAATGCTGTAGACCATTGAATAGGAACCATACGAATAGGCTTGTACTCCTAGCAGTCAACTGGAACAGCATGCAATAAATCCTTCCCCCAATAATGAGACGACACATCACTTTGAGGGTAAAACAGGAACTCTGGACTGGCTCATCCAGCCTGGCTTTTATTTCCAACTCACACATACAGGCCACACCCAGGGGGAGGCATAAAAGAACCAATGACATATATGTTACCTCCCACACATCCCCTCCCCTTAGTGTGACACATAATCCCATTATGCATACAGTGTAAAATATACTTTTACACAACTTTCATAACTTTAAAACCATACATCACATTCACATAAAAATACATATCCACAATCAATCCATTCAGGGGAACAACATATTAAAAAATGGCATGAATCCGACCAGGGGTTCAAAAGTTACTAAAAGTATCTTTTGTTCCTTTCTGGCTGGCAGAAAAACATCCCCACAATGCACCCTGGTTTCCTCCCTTCTGCCCTGGAGTTAATTGGAGAAGTAATCCAATTACCCAGGACTAAAGGCAGACTCCATTAACCACATGGTTGCAAAACAACATAAAACACTTTAAAATACATAAAGTCACATTTACACATAACACACAGACATTTCACCTATCCCCAGATAGCTGGGATCTGCACGCACAAAACTACCGAATAGCGCGCAGATCCTACTCACACAGTACAATTGCCATGGAGCTAAAGTCTTTCCCATAGTCTTTCATTATATGAATAGGCTCCATGGTATGGCTATCTGGGGTATCACATTCCCATAAAGTCTGGTCCATAGTCCAAAGGCAAGAGGCGGGCAATCAGCCCCTCCAAGGACACGTGGCGAGGTCGGTTTCGCCACATTAACTATAGCATATTGAACTATTATTCTACTGTTTTTTTGTTCGCCTTGAGGATTTTACAGTTGAACAAGATTTATATGTATGTATAACATTTATTTTGCCCTTTTGAGCACTTTTTGGCGTGGTTTACCACCCTTTTATTCTAGTGAGTGAGCTTGTTTGTGTGTGTGCCTGTTAGTGAGTGAGCTTGTTTGTGTGTGTGCCTGTTAGTGAGTGAGCTTGTTTGTGTGTGCCTGCTAGTGAGTGAGCTTGTTTGTGTGTGTGTGCCTGCTAGTGAGTGAGCTTGTTTGTGTGTGTGCCTGTTAGTGAGTGAGCTTGTTTGTGTGTGTGCCTGTTAGTGAGTGAGCTTGTTTGTGTGTGTGTGTGCCTGCTAGTGAGTGAGCTTGTTTGTGTGTGTGTGCCTGCTAGTGAGTGAGCTTGTCTGTGTGTGCCTGCTAGTGAGTGAGCTTGTCTGTGTGTGCCTGCTAGTGAGTGTGCTTGCTAGTGAGTGAGCTTGTCTGTGTGTGTGCCTGCTAGTGAGTGAGCTTGTCTGTGTGTGCGCCTGCTAGTGAGTGAGCTTGTCTGTGTGTGTGCCTGCTAGTGAGTGAGCTTGTCTGTGTGTGTGCCTGCTAGTGAGTGAGCTTGTCTGTGTGTGTGCCTGCTAGTGAGTGAGCTTGTCTGTGTGTGTGCCTGCTAGTGAGTGAGCTTGTCTGTGTGTGTGCCTGCTAGTGAGTGAGCTTGTCTGTGTGTGTGCCTGCTAGTGAGTGAGCTTGTCTTTGTGTGTGCCTGCTAGTGAGTGAGCTTGTGTGTGTGTGCCTGCTAGTGAGTGAGCATGTCAGTGAGCTTATCTGTGGGGAACATGCGTGTGTCAATGAGCTTTTCTGTAGGGGGCATGCGTGTGTCAATGAGCTTTTCTGTAGGGGGCATGCGTGTGTCAATGAGCTTTTCTGTAGGGGGCATGCGTGTGTCAGTGAGATTGTCTGTCTGTTAGTGAGCCTATGTGTGTGCATCTGTGAGCTTGTGGTTTTATGTCCATAAGCTTATGTATATCAGTGAGATTGATACACAGCCTCATGGACAAACAAACAATGAGCTTGTGTGTGTCATTGAGATTGTCTATGTCTGCATGTAACTATGCTTACTGTATAATTAAATATTTTACTCTGAAAGGACCAATATTTTATATTAGAAAAATATATTTATGTTCTATATATGTTTATATAGATATAATGGAAAATGTATTCATACTTACTGTAACTTTTTTACTGGCTATTATTCATGGCAGCATACACATCATGGGTTAGCTCTGCCCCTTACAGCCGCTAGGACAGGAAAAACACCAAAGGCTTTAAAAGGAGGCTCCATTACTAAGGTCCTCAGTCAGTAAGCTCTACAGTAGATAAATCAAGACATTGATGGGTGGGTAGTATATGCTGCCACGAATAATAGCCAGGAAAAGAAAATTATGGTAAGTATGAATACATTTTTTACTTTCCTGGCTAATCATGGCCGCATATACATCATAGGGATACCCAAGCTATCAAAGGGAGGGACAGAAACGTAAACAACTGCCAATCAGAACAATTCAACATAGATTAGAAAATTTAACTGAGTTAAGTACTTGACATCCAAATTGCGCATCATTGACTGCTTAAACGTCCAGTATGTAATGCTGGACAAACGTGTCAAAAGAGGTCCAAATGCCAGCTTTACAAAAAGTGCCAGCAGAAACCATTGCCATGGAAGCCCACGATGCTGCAACAGCATGAGTGGAAAGTGCCCTGATACCCTTTAGTACAGGTAGAAAATGGCATTACTAAGCTTTCCCCTTAGGCAGGATCTCTGGTGCTAAATGCAAGACGGCTATATCCTGTTGAAAATTGGTGAATGGGGGTTCACAGGAACTTCCACTTCCAAACTTCCTTGCTGAGGTACCAGCAACAGCACTTTTCTGTGTTAACACCATGGAAGCTCCAGCTAGAGCCTGTAAGACTAGTCAGAGCCTGTAAGACTAGTGGTACATCACATATTGGCTTCGACACCCTCAGTAGATTCTTGGGTTTAATTACTCTTACACGAAGCAAAGCAACAGGGGCTTCAATGCTCAATGGGTATCCATCAATGTGGAAAGTGCCAATATGTGCTCCTCTAGAGTGTTATAACTCAAACCCTTTCTAGGCCTGATTGAGGAGTAATTCCAACCTCTAATTTTGAGACCAACAGACAAATGCATGTCAAGTTTTTTAAAGTAGTTCTAGGACTGTAAGAGGATCTCAATGACCCTTTCAGGGATGCTGTGGGGATATTTATGGGATAATAATAGTAAACAGAGAGAATTTCCCACTATTTAAATTCTCAGATCCCAAAGATCGTTATCGTGTAAGTGAAATGTATACCATATAAATAAAAGCACAAATTGTTTATAAAAATAGATACATTTATTTTTAACAATTTAAATAATAATAATGAGTAACATGCATGACAATAATCAATGGAAATTCAGTATAACATGAGTATGCAATACGATATGGTAATATAAACTTCCACTGGTTAATACAGTATAGAATCTACAACATAGCTGTTAAGAAGATTTATGACTGTCTTTCACAGAGACAAAGAAAAAGTTTCACAGAGAGAAGAGAATTCCTTAGAGTGCAGCGTTAAGTCGTAAAAGCTTTAGCTGACAGAATAACCCTTTCAATGCTGGCTAGACCTCCTAGGTATTTAAGATCTATTCTTATGTAATTTTAAATAAAATAATATTTAAACCAGTCCATTAGTCTTTTCCTGGATCCATCCAATAAAAAGAAATCTAACATGTTCTATAAGCTGATATTTTTATTTTAATTTGCCTGAACAGATATTTAATCTTATTTTATAGCAAATCAATACAGCTGGATAAATGTCATGATATGCTAACATGTGATATGTCACAGAAATACACTTATCCCAATTCCATCTGCAGCATGAAATGGTTATAAATATATATATTTCTTAGTTAACTAAGATTTCTAAATATCGAAATCTGATCGTGATTTATCCAGTCATATATCATGCTACTAGAAAATATTAATTAATTTAAATTAATTAAATGAAACCAGTATAATTACCAGTAAGTAGATATTTTCATCAGATTGGTAGGTAGTCTCAGGAACTTGTTTGTCATGGGTCTCTTTCTCTGCATGGAGTGTAAGAGTTTCTGAGTGTCATAAGCCTCTCTGCATTGTCCCCGACTGCTCACTTATCTGCTTCCTTTGCATGCCCTTGCATCTGCCTTGATCTTTGATTGCACTGATTGCCGATTGCCTGATTGCCCTGATTCTCTGAATCAATCTCTGAATGCCTGTCTCTTCCCTTTGTCTTAACTTTTAAAGGAACAGATTCTCTGTTCGTTACTAGTTTATGAACCAATAGCAACACTGGGGTGTGGTTCCCTTCTAGGTAACCATTTTAGTATTTGGACTGTAGATGGCAGTCTCATCCCACTAAACTTACCTATCCAGGAAAGAGTTAACTTTTCCTGGTGGTTATTTTGACGTCATTTTGGCTTATCTATATGTTGCCTATCAGTCACGTTTTCTGTCAGAGGGCTTTCTTCAGATTATGTGTCTCCAAATTCTGCTGTAATTTCTAATATGACAGTTCTTGAACTTTATTTCAACTTCCACTCACAATGGGATCTTGTTAGATATAGAAAGTAAAATTAAATTATTTAATCTTCTCTGTCATCTATGTCTGGGTTTAGAATTTATTCTATTCCATTAGCATTTTAGACAGTCTCTTGTCACTTGGTTTGTTTATACTATACATTCCATTCAGCTCTGGCCAGTGGTTAGTTTTACAGAAGGGATTGAAATCTTGTGTCTTTTGTTAACTTGAAAATAACAAAATGGAGTCTGCTCTGTTCAGAGTGACTGACAATATACATTTTACTTTCTATCATTGCACAAAATGTCTGCCGATATAAATACCCTGACATAACCCCCCTTTAGTGCAATTCATAGCCAAGTAATTTAGCTTATGAATAAGCACTATGGAAGTTATCAGACATATTGTGCAATCACATCATTTCTAACATAGGCCCGTGCGTGGAATGAACATGTTTGTATATTTTTGTACTTGTAAGTGTTTTGAACTTTATACTTAGTACAATCAACCATAATATCATTATTTTCATAGCACACCCAATAACAATCTTAACATGGATAAACCAGTCAACACGATCAATAAGGTCAGTATCTAACTCAGAGTATTTAAATGTGTCCACAGAAATGTTATCTTTCCTTATTGACATTTGGATAGTGTGGTTGGGCTTATGGTCCAGCAAGAACTTTAGATTAGGATCTAGAGGGATATCTAGATTCTGGAAGGGATCCAGCATCTCAATAGCACTTTCGATGACGTCCGTGTACACTGGGTATAGCGTAACGTCACCGATGGTGATACGAGAGTCGTGAGGCACCTTGATCAATGATACAGGTGCTGGCAAGGCAATTACTTTATTAGTCACCTGGTCCCTGCGAAAAACACTCATGTTTTTAAGACACGTGCTAACCAACCATTTATCTTTTACTAAGATAGCATGTTCTAACGCATTACTGTCGGTTTTTGACATAGTTACTTGACATGTTTCAGAGCCATGTTTAAGGTACTCGATCCCACACAAAGCATTGGTAGAATCGTACACAAAAGGTTTTCCATCACATTGGAAATTATTGTCTTTGAATTTTTCACAGTCATTCAAAATGGGTATTGATTACCAATCTGGTATCCATGGTTGAAAAGCCAAAACATCTGGGGTTTGGACTTTTACATGGATATTGTCCTTCCATGTACCAACGTTGTAAATTGTTTTCATCTGAACAATGTTTTTGGGAGTTACATATGGTATGGCCAATAAAAAGCAAATCTCCATACGTTCCGGATCAATTAAGAGAGGTATAGCGCTCCCCATCTCAAAGGCCAGATTTAATTGCATAGGCTCAATTGTTTCTCCATCCACATTGGCAAGCATCACATGAACAATATCCTTGGATACAAAATACAGAGGTATGCGTCCCCCTGCCAATTCGATCATTCCAGTTTGCACTTCGTCAAGAAAAGCAAGTGTGTGGAACAATATTGGGTCATGCAGAAATAGAAGTTCACGCTTAAATAAGTCATGACTTTGGTGCAACTCAGTGGATTTGGCAATTAACTCCGAATGCAAATTTGCTGTAACAACTGTGTCTTCCACAATAGTTAACACGTCTTGGAGAAGTGTTCTTTGCTGTTTTATCACCTGATGAATATCGTTAATGTGTTGCTTTAGCGCATAGATTTCCATATCCAGCTTTTGGACAGTAATAGAGTTGGCTGCAGACATTCCAGTTGCGACAACTGCTCCAACAGTGGCACAAACTAATGCAACAATTATAGCGGTGAGGAACCTTTTGGGTCGGTTGCTCATCGAAATAGAACTGGATACAAATGGTTTCCGGGCTTGCTCCAAGATGTTTCGCACACGGTCCTGTGCTCTTTGGAGGTGCATCTGGTACCAAGTCTGTAACTCAGGAAACTGCAACGATGAAATGTTGTACGCCTTCTCGAAGGAAATGTTGGGGTCCAAGCTGACGAACACACGTCGGGTAAGGATCCTCTTCTCTGTCAAGATGAACCCTGGTGTCTCTTGAATCAGGATGCCGGAGGATGGTCCCATCTCTGCGATCGGGTCGGTCCGTAGCTCTTGTCACAGGAGCAGTACGATCCAGAAACACGCCACGTCCTTCTTGGACATCTTTCGACAGTCACGGATCAGGAACTCGTTTCAGACTTATCTACTAATGATTCAAGGTTTGTTAAGTATACAACTTATAACAGTGTGACATCACTTGGCCTAGGACAACACATTATTACGATTCATCAACATATGTATTCTCTCTAATTCTAATTTTATAACTTCATCCCTCACTACATTTATTACTGACTCCTCAGCAATATGCCTATAGCAGTTAAACAAGCTAGTAACCTGCTTAGAAAATGTAGTTATTGGATGGCAAGGAAATGGTTAATGACATGAACGTAAATGAGATCATGGTACATCACAACATTTCACATCATACGATACCACGTGAATCAAGCATTCATCCAGGTTAGTCGTTCACCCTTCTGCATCCGAATCCCCACCTATAATCCTTAATTGAGATTTAGGATGACAAGCACGCAACTGGTTAATGTGAACCCACTTTTCAATAAAATCACCATCCTTAGGAATTTTTATCTTGTACGCTACTGGGGAAATTTTGTCAATGATGACATATGGCCCTTTCCAAGAAGGTAAAAAATTATTTTCCTTGACTTGATTTCGCGCAAAGTTATACAGATAGACTTGATCTGTTATCTCATATTCCTTTTTCGTGGTTTTTAAATCGTAATAGGTCTTAACCCCTGTTGCTGCTTTTTCTAGATTCTTTTGGGCAAAAGCAAACGCATGCTGTAAATGCTTGTGCAAATCTTCGATATACTGATGCGTAGTGGCAGCATTGATCAAATTATGATCCGAAGTACGATATAGTAAATGCTGTGGTAAAACCCTCTTTCTTCCTGTCATCAATTCAACAGGTGACAATTTGGTAGCAGTCCTAGGTGTAGCTCTAATCGCCATTAAAACTAGGGGCAATTTAATGTCCCAGTCTTTACCAGACTCCTTAACATACTTCTTCAGAATATTAACGATAGACTGGTTATATCGCTCTACCCCCCCGCTAGACGCAGCGCGGTATGCAATATGTAGCTTTCGTTTAACACCTAGAATTTTCCACATCTTAGCCATTACTTCGCTGGTAAAGTGACTACCTCTGTCTGACTCAATTCTTTGAGGCAGACCGAACCTGGAAAAGACATGGTTAATCAACAAAGTGGCGCACACGGTACTCGTGTTCTCTTTCAAGGCAAACACTCTATCCACTTTGTGTACATACATGTAATGGTTAACATGTATTTGTTACCTCTTGAAGATCTTGTTACAGGACCTATAAAGTCAATTTGAATATCAGACCAGGGTAATGACACCCCCCTCTTCTGAAGTGGTGCACGATGGGTTGGACCATGGGGTTGATATTGCGGACAAATCAAGCATCCCTGACAGTATGTCTTAACATCTCTTAACATGTGTGGCCAATATGCATAATCACGCAATATCTCATATGTGATCTTATCACCACGATGCCCAGATGTAGGTGCATCATGTGCGTGTTGGAGCATTAACCCTCGGTATACAGTTGGGACTACCCATTGTTGAATACCATGTTTAGAAGTTCTGACCAGCAACCAATCCATGATACTAAATTGGACTTTATATCTCATCAAGATTCGTAAATCTTCATTATCTTTGCAATCCTCATCTGTAATGGGATTGGCAGTAGGGTCTTCTATATGGCTATAGAATATACCTATGACAGGATCGTTCTTCTGACTGGTAATCAGGTTCTCACTAGGAGCTTCTTGACTCCATTGCACGACATTTAAGTCTGCATTATCTCTAGCCTGTCGTCTAGTTATGGCGTCAACATGAATTGAACCCATAAGATCATCAATTTTTAGGGTTTCACCATTGATGGCTGCTTGTTTTGCCAGTGAATCGGCTAAGTCATTACCATCCTTGTCAATACCTTCTATTTTAGAATGGCCTTTGGTTTTCTACCAATATATGGTTAAACTATGTTCCTTAGCCAACTCATCGATTTTACAAAACAATTTCCCATGTTTAACAGGTTTGTTGTTGCTTTTCAGCATTTGGTTACGTTTCCAGCTAGGCAGATATTCAACGAAACTGTTGCGAACATAGTTGGAATCCGTTATGATAACAAATTCTGTGATACTATATTCTATTGCCATTTGGATGGACTTATATACTGCACAGAGTTCGGCTATCTGACTGCTTTTGGGACCAATATTGTATCCTATAGATACATTGGGATAATCACCTATCCAGGCGATTCCGATACCTGCAACTAACTTCCGTTCAGCACCAGCGACGTGGTGATATGAACAATCATCAATGTATACCCACGGTAGTGGTCGGCAGTATTCCTCGTCATAAACTTTATAAGGGGATAGCAATTGCTCTTCTAGGAAGTCATCTCCGGTGTCATTATCATCCAGAGATGGAGCAGTACAGTCATGTAATTCTGCTAAACCTTGAGCAACTGGGCTTCTCTTATTATGCTTATAACGGACTTCTAACGGCCATCCCTGTAAGGATAGAGTCCATGCAGTAATCCGACTGTTAGAGAGATTACCGTCTCTAATTCTTTCACTCTGCAGATACTGTAGAGGTTGGTGAGCTGTTTCTACAGTTATTTTCTCACCTTGGATATAGCTACGAAAATTTTGTAGTGCCCAGACAGTCGACAATAACGCCTTCTCACACGTGTTAAATTTAACGTCAACAGGTGACTAGAATATGCAATAACTTTGTTTAAACTGTCCTGCTTCTGATACAGAACAGCACTTATGCTTAAATCGGTATATCCTGTCTCCAGATAGAAGGGTTTACCCCCCTCTGGGTATGCTAAACAGGGTGCCTGAGTGAGCTTCCTCCTCAGTTCACTTACCGCTAGGTCCTGAGGCTCCCCCCAGTTCCAGGTAGTTTCCTTTTTAAGCAGGTGTAAGAGTGGTTTCGTTATTTATCCATAGTTATCTATAAACTTACGGGAGTAATTAGTCATACCAAGGAACGATCTTAATTCCTTGATGTTTGAAGGTGTTTTAGCCTTTAGTACGGCTTCAACCTTCTTCCTCTGGGGATTTAATCCTTCAGAAGTTACCTCATGTCCAAGGAAATTGACATGGGTGCGACACCATTGTGCCTTTTGTAAAGACAGTTTAATCCCTGCCTCTCTTAACTGAGTGAGAACATGTCTAATCTCTATGATATGCTTATCAAAGGAAGTGCTTTTCAGCAAGTCATCGTCGACATATGATAACGTTCCTCTCTCGAGTGCGTCAGGCATAGCTTTATGCATGAACACAGCGAATTCATGACCAGAGTTTATGTAACCGAAAGGCATACGGGTCCAGGTATACTGCTGCTTTCCAAATGTGAAGGCCAATTTGTATTGGTCTTCATTATGGACTGGTACAGTCCAATATCCCTGCGCACAGTCAATGGCAGTGAATATTTTGGATCCCTGCATTTGTACCAAACATTGGTCTATGTATGGTACTGGCCAACCAGACATATAGACGCGTTTATTTAGCTGTCGTAAGTCAGCGCATAAACGCCATTGTCCATTAGGTTTCAGAATCCCCAAGATCGGGTTATTATACGAACTGTGCACTGGACATATAATGCCCCTTTCCTTTAAATTCTGAATGATGTCTTGTAGACCATCATATGACGCTAATGGAAGTCTATATTGTTTGATAAATACAGTTGGTAAATTGGGATCAGTTTGTATTCTGGCTACGTGGAGGTTTGTTAACCCACAGTCGTAGGAATCTTTGGCAAAAATATCTTGGAATTCCAAAAGGATTTCCTTTAGCTGTTGCCGCTCAGCATCGTTGGAGCAACCGTCAGCTAAAGATATTTGCTCTTCTAGCCTTTCCTGAAATCCTGGAAAGATTTCAGGCTGGCCTATCTCATAAGCTTCTTCAAGCCTAGAAGTTAGGTCAGTTCGGTGTTGACTTACCTTTTCTCTTTGGTCGTGATACTCTTGTGATTCCTGCTCATTGAGCGGATGATCGAAGGTGATTGATGCTTCTTCGATTTTACACGAGCCGTCTTCGACGTTGAAGGGATATACAGATAGGATAGTGAATAATCCTTCTGGGGAGGAATGGAATATTTGATCGACAATTTCGTCCTCAGTTAAGTATTCTTCAGGGATGAGGCCTATAATTTGGTTTTGGAAACCAAATGTATAGTACTCAGCATCCAATGCTAGACCTAATAATGTTCCTTTTGGTAAAGTAACACTATTGGGTGTAACATTGTTGACCATTATATAGGTGGGATTCTTACCAATACTTACCATTGGTGTATGTGTTACCACCATCCCTAATTGTTGTATCCTGTTGGATAAACAGATTAGGGCATCAGAGTTTTCTAATCTCTGACCCTCCTTGACCTGTAGGGGTAAAAGAATGTTACTTGTCCCTTGTTGAATGGTTATGTCATCAGGTACTTGGATACTTACCGCATATGGTAGTATTTGTCCTGATTTCAGGGCGGTTTCCTCGTGTAGGTATCCACAAGGATTACCTTTTAACCTTGTCCACAAGTTGGAATTAATCAGTTCAAGGTGTATGGCAAAGCGATGTATGACATCATTGCCAATGTAAACCTGATAGCGAGGTTCGTCTATCCCTAGGAATACATGTTTAACTGTCTTATTTCCGATGGAAATAGATAGTAAACATTTTGCTATCACATTGTGACTCTCTGATTCGCCATCCAGGTTCTGGATCCATCTGTCATGTGGGGAAGTGTACCTGATCATTTTAGGATTAGCGATCTGCTTTAACAGACTTCTGCTGATATAGCTGTTCTCACTCTTTAAGTCCAGCTTTGCATTCCTACTTCTTCCTAAGTCATTTATCTGAATAGGAAAGAATAAGTTGTCATTAACCCTTTCAATTCTGGCAAGGAATTGAGCATGACCTGCCAGATCTACAGATTCAACATAGTCCCTGTGGAGAGAAATGGTTAAAACATAACCTTCCAGAGAGACATTCTGGATCCCCTCTGGAGCAATTCTTACGGAATGCTCATCTAGAGGTGCGATTGCGTCATTCACCTGCAGGATAGTCACGTCAGGTGACTGACTATTCCTAAAAATGTACCTCTATCGAGTCAGGTCTTTCTTCTATTACATGGCAGTTACGATCAGATTGTACATGTGATTTCTCATAGGTTATAGGAACCTTAGCTTGTGACCATACAATTCCATTCACACAGTCAATAATTGTGTTAAGTCTTCTGAGTATGTCTATACCCAGAATCAGTCGGTTATAGGGGAGATCTACCACTATCACCGGGTGTCTAAAGGTTTTGTTACCTATTTTAAACTTTAACCAGGTATTGCCAATAACATGAAGTGCATTTCCTCCAACACTCAACAGAGCATTGGGGAAATCTCTTAGCTTCGGCTTATCCGCTTCTAATTCCATTACCTGCTGGAAGTAGGTATTGGATAAGATCGTGGCTTGTGAACCAGTATCTATTAACCCTTTGAAAGGCTGGGGTAGCGAATCCTGTATTTCTACAGACATGTAGTACCTTCCTTCATGTTCTTCTAATTCACATAAGAATTTAGAATGTGTCAACATATTACTTGTTTTCCATACATTACCGGTCACAGCAGTAGTTTCTACCTGTACTGAGGAATGCTCAGTCTTACCCACAGGCCCATCCTTTTTAGGATTATCTTGAACTGTCAACGGGAACTAGTGGTCGGCATCTCATCAGTTAACCCTTTCAGGGCTGGATCCTGGAAACTAGTGGTTGCTGGGGTTATTTTAGCCTTTGGCTGAAATGAAAAAACAGAGGAACACGTTGCGCCTCCTTCACCCGGAAGTGAAGTGATGGGATAGGCAATAGGTTTCCTAACACAACTATTGTTTATTTGACTGTTAGTACCTGGAAAGGAAACAGGGTTAGGCATTGTATCTACTGACAACCTAGCCTGTTTAGTCACTGTAGCTATATTTGCTGCGGCACTTGTTGTTGCTGCTGCAGTTGCACAAGTAGCTCTGCAATTGGAGCTGTCCCTAAAAAAGGGTTGATAGCAAAGACTCGGTTAATCTTTGTTATTTCCTCCATTAATTTGCCCATCTGGTCTGTCAATTGACCAACCTGACGACGCAAATGATTTCCCCCATTGCCGTTTTGTCTTTGCCCATTAGAATTTGGCTGGGATGGCTGAGACTGTTGGGAGTTATTGGAAGCAGATTGGTAGGTAGTCTCAGGAACTTGTTTGTCATGGGTCTCTTTCTCTGCATGGAGTGTAAGAGTTTCTGAGTGTCATAAGCCTCTCTGCATTGTCCCCGACTGCTCACTTATCTGCTTCCTTTGCATGCCCTTGCATCTGCCTTGATCTTTGATTGCTCTGATTGCCGATTGCCTGATTGCCCTGATTCTCTGAATCAATCTCTGAATGCCTGTCTCTTCCCTTTGTCTTAACTTTTAAAGGAACAGATTCTCTGTTCGTCACTAGTTTATGAACCAATAGCAACACTGGGGTGTGGTTCCCTTCTAGGTAACCATTTTAGTATTTGGACTGTAGATGGCAGTCTCATCCCACTAAACTTACCTATCCAGGAAAGAGTTAACTTTTCCTGGTGGTTATTTTGACGTCATTTTGGCTTATCTATATGTTGCCTATCAGTCACGTTTTCTGTCAGATCTAACAGTTTCTTTGGGCTTTCTTCAGATTATGTGTCTCCAAATTCTGCTGTAATTTCGAATATGACAGTTCTTGAACTTTATTTCAACTTCCACTCACAATGGGATCTTGTTAGATATAGAAAGTAAAATTAAATTATTTAATCTTCTCTGTCACCTATGTCTGGGTTTAGAATTTATTCTATTCCATTAGCATTTTAGACAGTCTCTTATCACTTGGTTTGTTTATACTATACATTCCATTCAGCTCTGGCCAGTGGTTAGTTTTACAGAAGGGATTGAAATCTTGTGTCTTTTGTTAACTTGAAAATAACAAAATGGAGTCTGCTCTGTTCAGAGTGACTGACAATATACATTTTAATTTCTATCACAAAATGCACAAAATGTCTGCCGATATAAATACCCTGACAATGCCTATACTTATAGAGACTACCGTATCAACACCAGAACTTGAGGATCTTGGTGTGTCAAGGGACCTTGTAGGTCTGGACGTACTAGAATTTCCCTTGGAGGTTCCAGTTTCATCTTACTCATCATAGGAATTTAGAGTCGACGTGGCCTTTCACGGTCTCCTTTTGAACTACCTTTAGGAAAATTGAAAAACGGAAAATATGTACATCAGACTAAAGTTCCAAATTTGAGTGAGCGTATTCTGACCTTGAGCATTCTGGTCCTAAAATCTAGAAAAATACTTCTTGAACTGGTAATTCCGAGAAATGGCCATCAGATCTACATAGGGTATCAGTCAAATCTGAATCAACCTTGAGGATACGTTGGGACATAGTTGCCATTCCACCTTGTCCACAGTTACTCGGCTCAGGTAATCATCCATTGTATTCTGAGCCCCTGGTTGTTCTTCTGTGCACTGATCATCATGGGCTGTAATTTCCTCATCAATAAGTGGCTGTGAGCTCCACCTTGATGAATGATATAGGATACAGTCGCATTGATATTTGAGCAAATTCAGACCCACTTGTTCTTTAGCAACCCTCTAAAGTGAAGAAGAGCCCTGAAAATGACTTGTAAGTCCATAAAATTGAATTGTAATATTGTGCCTTCCCTTATCCAAAGACCTTGTGTAATATGGTCCAAACACTGTGCACCCAGTCCTTGTAACATGGAATCCAAGCTTATAATTGATCAATGAGGTTCTTTTCTTTTTTTTTTTTTTTCTTCAATTTGACAATTTTTATTTTGTCGACAAATGCAGTTTAAGGGGTACAGAAAAAAAGGAAGGGGTAGACCGTACTTCTTTACACAGGAGGAGCGTACGGCCCCCAACCATTTGCGATATACAATGTACAATATACAGCAGAGGTATGCAAGCATAGGAGAGACACAATGCATAATACATTTCCCACATGCTACATTTAGATCATGGTACAAGACGGTGGTCTATCGTGTCTTGTGTCATTCACAAGTCGTGGTGGGATGGAGTTCCCAGAGTTCGGTACTGGAGGATAAAAAGGAACTGCAGATGGTGAGGGGATGCAAGGGGAAGCTAGGTGAGTAGGTAGAAGGTTGGGGGGGGGGGGTTGTGTCCAGCTAATTCTGTAGAAGTGGTTTGTAAGGCTTTCGGTATAAGCACCCTGTTCTAGGTGCGTAAGTTGTGGGTGTGTCTCAGCATATTTGTATGGGGTTGGTATAACCACCCATATGTCTTGACATGAGTTGCGTAAGGCTGTTGTGTAAATCTACGTTGGGTGTTTCAGTTCCCAATTTTCCCAGACTTCGTGTCTCCAGCTTTTATTAGGTGGAATTCGGGAGAGGTTCGATTCGTATTTCCCAACTTGGGAGAGATGACGTATCACCTCTTGCATTGTTGCATTGTTGGGTGACAGCCAATTTTTTGCGATAAAGTATTGGGCTGCTACAAGTACATGGAATATTAGGTATTTAATTGGCTTGGGGTATTCGGCTTCAAACATGGGCAGGAGCAGAGAGGTCGGGGAGTTCGGTATTGTTACTGAAGTGTGTTGGTTTATTAGGGAAATAACCGCTTTCCAATACGGTTGAAGTTTCGAACATTTCCACCAAGTGTGTATAAACGTGCCCAACTCCTCCTTGCAGCGCCAGCAGATGCTGGAAGCTTTTGGGTCTATAGTGGCTAGGCGTGTTGGGACCATGTACCATCGGTAAAGGAGCTTACGGGTAATCTCTAGATGGGAGGCACAAAAAGTTAAACCTTTGGTTACGTTTACTGAGGTCAGCCAGGTCTGTTCTGGCAATGACCGATTCAGGTCTTTTTCCCAGGAGGGTTTTTATTCCCTTTCGGGGCAGTAATAACGTGTATATGGTGGAGATGGTTTTTTTCGCCGGCAAGTCTGCCATTACAATCTTTTCAAAAGACGTAGGGGTAGTGGCATTTGGTAACATAGGGTTTGGTAGGTGAGTCTTCCACCATGAAGTCAGCTGTAAGTATGTGTGGAATGCGGTGTTCGGCAGTGTGTGGCTAGCTTTCAGATGATCGAACGTGGCTAACTTGTTGTTGTTTAGTAGAGAATGTATATAGAACACTTTGATAGGAGTGGAGAGGGAGATCGGATGGCAGCTGCACAGGAGTCTGCGGGTGGTATCCCAAATTTTCCATGTCGTTAAAGTGGCTGGCAGTGCGTCGGAGGTATCACCTCTCAGGTGGGGTGGCAACCACATACCCGTTTTGATGTCTCGGTTTTGCAACCAGTATTGTTCTATGGAGACCCACTGGGAAGGGGAGCTAGTTTGATTAATGGGGAAGAGGGTGGCTAGGACTGCTGCCTTGTAGTATAGTTGCACATTAGGAAGGCTCATGCCTCCCGTCCGTTTCGGTCGGTACAACGTGGATAGGGCTACTCTCTGTCTTTTTCCCTGCCATATGAATAGGTTAATTTGCTTTTGGAGGGATAGGAAGTAGGAAGTCGGTACTGTCCGAGTAAGCGTCCTGAATAAGTATTGTAACTTGGGTAATATCACCATCTTAACCACTGCTATGCGGCCGGACCAGGAGATAAATTTGTGGCTCCAGTTTAGGAGAGTAGTGGCCATATCCCTGCTAAGTTTGACATAGTTCATATGATATAGGTCAGACATGGTGTGTGGGAGCTTGATCCCTAGAAATGTGAGATAATCCTTTCTCCAGTCATAGGAAAACTGGCTCCGTAATGTGGACAAGTAGCTATCCTCCATCCCCACCCCCATGGCCTGCGTCTTGGATAAGTTCAATTTATAGTAAGAGCAATGGCTGTATTGCTGCAGGATATCATGAAACGCTGGTAAGGATTTATACGGGTCAGTAATAGTTGGCAAAATGTCGTCTGCAAACAAGTTTAACTTGTGTTCGACATTTCCCACTTTAACGCCTGTAATCTCCGTCGATAAACGGATAGATTCTGCTAAGGGTTCTAGGGCCATGATATATAGGAGGGGTGAGCGAGGGCAACCCTGACGGGTTCCATTAGTGATAGGGAAGGGGAACGATTGGAATCCGGACGTGAAGACCCGGGCTTCTGGGTTGCTGTATAACAACTTAATCATGGAAATGAAGTGTGAGGGAAACCCAAATTTAGTCAGGACCGCCTGCAGGAACGGCCAATGCAGGCGGTCAAAAGCTTTTTCAGCGTCTAAGGATAGTAGGAGGCTGTTGGGGAAGTGTTTGTGCATGGTGTGTAGCAGTGCAAGAGCTTTGCGTGTCCCATCCCCGCTCCCTGCCTGCCATGCACAAAACCAACTTGGTCTGAGTGGACAATAGTCGGCAGGATTGGCGTTAGCCTGTTAGCGTAGATATATAGATAAGGAAATTATCCTTCCAAATTGCTTGAGACATGGATCTGATTAACTCCATCCCAAAGACTCTGACATTCAGCCTTTTATTGGCCTTTCTTAGGTCCAGTATAGGCTTCCATGTGCCTTTTCTTTTAGCACCAGAAGAGAGGCGAATATTGTCCCTGGAACCGCTCTTGTTATGGGACCTAATAAATCACCTCTTCATCCAGAAGGTTTCTTACATATTTCTTCAGTGCTATTTTGATTCATCTGTCTGAATTCTCTTGTTGGTATAGAGACTCCTGTGTCTAAAGAAAAAACTCCAGACTATATACATCTGGACTATGGATACCACCCTCGTCTCCAGAATGTGACAAGCCCAGGTATGTCTGATCAGAAAGAATAAAGCTCCTAGTACTGAAGGACAGACACAAGTACATTGCTGAAGAGCAAAATTACTGCTTTATAGCTCTATTAGAACCCCGAAAGGCAGGTTACCAACTGCCATGAGTATTTCCTGCAGGGTCAGTAACTCCATGTATCTCAGAAATGCTGGTCACTGGAGGTTCTCCTGTCTGACCATGACAAGCTGGGATTCTTGGATCTTCAGTCTTGAGGTACAAATACCTTGCAGCCCTCAACCACCTTTGTAATGGATTCATCCAAAGCTTTCCCAAACAGCAGCTTCCTTTCAAATAGATATGGTGTAGAGGGTAGAATTGGAGGATGGGTCATAACCATATGAAACATAACCATATGAAACATAACCCTAATGCTTTCTTAGCTGCTATAGATAAAGCCATTTGTTTGAGAGAATATCATAGTTACATCTATGGAAACATCTGTGAAGAAGTCAGTTTTAACCTGAAGGCTTCAGACTGCATTTTCAATCTTGGCTCTTAATATCTCTCTCCATAGTAGCCTTTAGATCTTTGAACACTTTTCATGGTTCTAGAAACAGCAGTGAAAGCTACAGCTTGATTACATCCTTCTTTTGATCCATAGGCTTGCGTAAAAAAAAAAGCAGAGTTGTTAAGTGGTAGCATCATCACACAGGCTACCCTGGAAATCGGTGCATCCACCTTAGGTGGTGTAGTCCATGGGGTGGAAGTACCTTCCACCCCATTGTAAAGTTTGGCCTCTTTTTCTTACCCCGAAGGCCTCTGAAATACCTTGGAACTTCCTTTGTAAGCTATGCCCACATGTCATGTGGCTGCGCAGGTATAGGTGATGCTGAAGCGGCTACCTTCTGGAGACAGTCAGTGCATAACTGTTTTCCTTCCACTGCTTTCTCATCACAACCAGAACATGGTGTAGATTCAGACAATACCTTACAACTTCTCTTGTAAGCTATGCCAACATGTCCTGTGGCTGAGCAGGTATAGGTGATGCTGAAGAGGTTACCTTCTTAAGACAGTCAAGGCATAATGGTTTTCCTTCCACTGCATTCCCATCACAATCAGAACATGGTGTAGATTCAGACATCAAATAAACAATAACTATATAAAAAAATATATATATTACCTATGGCAAAGAACTAAAGTAAAAAAGGGCACTGTCAAGTTCTATTACCAAGAAACCAGTAAAAACATTTTCCAGGGCTGCTTTGTATCCCCAGTCCGGCCCTGTTTCCAATATCACTTTTATGCGGATGATACACAAATGTATTTGTCCTCTCCTGATCTCTGACTGCCTCTCTGCTATTTCTAACGAGATGGCTGCCCACTTTCTTAAGCTCAACTTGTCCAAAACAGAACTTCTGCAATTTCCTCCCTCAATTGTTGCTACTGCCGTTTCTGTCTCCCTTCGTGTTAATGGTGCTACCATCACCTCCACCACGCAGGCTCGCTGCCTAGGTGTTCTCTTTGACTCCGACCTCTCATTCCCACCTCATGTCCAGTATAACACCAAATCCTGCCGCTTCCATTTTAAAAACATTTCGCACATCCACCCCTAATTGACACCATGTCCTCTCTCGCCTTGACTTCTGCAATCCGCTTCTCGGTGGTCTTACGTGCTCCCAACTTGCCACATTGCAGTCTCTAATGAATGCGGCAACGAGGCTAATCTTTTTGTCTGCCTGCACCTCCCACACCTCACCCCTCTGTCCCTGCATTGGCTTCCCATAAGATATTGGACTCAATATAAAATTCTGGTTCTCTACATAATGCTACTTCCAACTTCCTAATACACAAGTATGTCCCGTCTAGACCCCTACGCTCTGCTGAAGACCTGCGTCTATCCTCTGTTCGTACTCCCACCTCTGATGCTCGCCTTCAAGACCTGTGGAACTCCCTTCCCATTACCGTTAGACGCTCATCCACTCTCCACTCCTTCAAAAAATCATTAAAAAGTACGCAAAAGCGTATCATTTAAACTGTTAATGGCTCTCAACTGATTCCTCTCCTGCAACTGTCATTAAAAAAACAACAAAACAAAAAACAACACACTAAGTCTTCAGTGAATACTAGTCTACCAATCTACTTCCCTAATGCTTCCCTTACCTTTTGTGTAACTTTACCCCACTCCCTCTAGCATGTAAGCTCATTAAGCAGGGCCCTCGACCCCTCTGTAACCAGACAAGTTTGACGCACAGGAACAATTACTTGTTTGTAAGTCCACCCATTGTAAAGCGCTACGGAATTTGTTGGTGCTATATAAAAATAATAATCTGGTCCCTTTAACCCCTTAACGCCGTTACGGCGTTCTATGCCGTCGCGGCTTTAAAGGGCTTTAACCCCTTAAGGACACATGACATGTATGACATGTCATGATGCCCTTTTATTCCAGAAGTTTGGTCCTTAAGGGGTTAAAGCCGTTGCGGCGGCATAGAACGCCGTAACGGCTGAAGCCCCCAGGAGGTACTGTGTACTCACCTCCGCCGCGATCCTCTTCTGGGGGGCTGCCTGAGAGCCCAGGCAGCCCCCCTCCGGCAAATGAGGCCCCCGGGGGGGCCATGTGATCGCTCTCAAAGAGCGATCACATGGACCCTATAGCTGGCTATGGATCTGCCAGCAGGGGGACTGTCTAAAATATTAAATAAAAAAAAAAAAATACACATGTTAAAATAAAATACAAGTATTTATATATATATAATATATGTATATATATTATATATATAATATATATACATATTTTATATATATGTAACGTCATACAAAGTGTATTTTAATATTAATATTAATATATATATTAGTATTAAAATACACTTGGAATGACGTTACATATATATAATATGTATATATATTATATATATAATAGATCTACATATATATTATATATATATATATATACGTATAATTAAAATAATAAATAAATAAGATAAATAATTAAATAAAATATTGAAACAAAATGTAAAATAAATTATATATTCATATGTAATTTCATTCTAACTGTATTTTGTTATTAATATATATATATTGGAAACCGAATACACTTAGAATGACATTCTATATATATCTATCTATATATAAAATACAAATAACCGCAAATATATATATATATATATATATAGATAAATACATATAATTACATAAAATATTACATTAGTATACACATAGAATTTAAATACCTATAAATGCATATATATTAAAATTCTACGTGTATATTTAAGTAATTTTTTAACATAATTATGTCATTTGATTAATTAAAATTTGATTGACATGCCTGACAACACAGGGAGAAAGTGCAGAGAATTTAATTCGCAAGCACTATATTTGACCCTGTAACTCTCCAAGACACCATAAAACCTGTATATAGGGGGTACTGTTTTACTCGGGAGACTTCGCTGAACTCAAATATTAGTGTTTAAAACTGGTAAATTGTATTACAACAATAATAACAGTACCCCCCATGTACAGGTTTTATGGTGTTTTGGAAAGTTAGAGAGTCACATATAAGGCTTGCATTTCATTTTTTTGACATTGAAATTTGCCAGATTAGTTATGTTGCCTTTGAGACCGTATGGTAGCCCAGGAATAAGAATTACCCCATGATGGCATACCATTTGCAAAAGTAGACAACCCAAGGTATTGCAAATGGGGTATGTCCAGTAATTTTTAGTAGCCACTTAGTCACAAACACTGGCCAAATATTAGTTTTTTGCTTTTTTCACACAAAAACAAATATGAACGCTAACTTTGGCCAGTGTTTGTGACTAAGTGGCTACTAAAAAAGACTAAACATACCCCACGTTCAATACCTTGGGTTGTCTACTTTTTCAAATGGTATGCCATTATGGGGGTAATTCTCATTCCTGGGCTACCACACCGTCTCAAAGGTAACATTACTAATCTGGCAAATTTCAATTTGAAAATGGAACGTTCTATATTTGACCCTGTAACCAGTGGCGTACATACCAGGGTCGCAGGGGTCGCGGCTGCGATCGGGCCCGGCCCACCAGGGGGCCCGGCCGCCCCTGCGACCCGGTATGTATGTCACTTGGCCAGCCTCTTCTCCTGGGGGGCCCAGGAGCCGGCCACCTCCGGGCCCCCCGAGGCTGGCCCTGCTGTCACCCGGCTGGCCGGTCCTGCGGGCGCTCGAGGGAGCACTCTCCCCTCAGTTCTTCCTCTTCAGCTCCCTCGCGCACCGCAATGATACCGGAGCCGGAAGATGACGTGCTCCCTCGCGCGCCCGCCTGCCTACCTACCCGCCCGCCGGGTGACCAGGAGCCCAGGAGCCCAGGAGCCCAGGAGCCCAGCAGCACCACTGGACCCCAGGGAATCCCCTCAGCACTCCAAAAGGTAAGGAGGCTGGGGGGGTTAAATTAAAAAAAAAATGTGTTAGTGTGTGTGTGTGTGTGTATGTTAGTGTTAGTGTGTGTGTGTGTGTTAGTGTTACTGTGAGTGTTAGTGTGTGTGTTTTACTGTGAGTGTTAGTGTTAGTGTGTGTGTTAGTGTTACTGTGTGTGTTAGCGTGTGTTTTACTGTGAGTGTTAGTGTTACTGTGTGTGTTAGTGTGTGTTTTACTGTGAGTGTTAGTGTGTGTGTTAGTGTTAGTGTTACTGTGAGTGTTAGTGTTACTGTGAGTGTTAGTGTGTCTTTTACTGTGAGTGTTAGTGTGTGTGTTAGTGTTAGTGTGTGTGTTACTGTGAGTGTTAGTGTGTGTGAGTGTTAGTGTGTGTGTTAGTGTTACTGTGAGTGTTAGTGTGTGTGTCAGTGAGTGTGTCTGTTGAGTGTGTCTGCTAGTGAGTGTCAGTGAGTGTGTTACTGTGTGTGTGTCTGTTACTGAGTGTGTTTGTATTAGTGAGTCTGTTTGATGTCTGTTAGTGAGTGTGTGTTTTGTAAGTGAGTGTGTATGTATGTCTGTCGCTGAGTGTGTCTCTGTCAGTAAATGTGTGTCTGTTAGCTAGTGTGTATGCGTGTGTTAGCTAGTGTGTATGCGTCTGTTCGTGAGAGTGTGTATGTGTGTGTCTTCAGCACTTACCTTTCTCCAGCGCCGGACTCCTTTGGCGCTGGGGATCCCTCCGCCTCTCAGCTCCGAATGCGCATGCACAGCAAGAGCCATGCGCGCATTCAAACCGCCCATAGGAAAGCATTACTCAATGCTTTTCTATGGACGTTCAGTGTCTGAGAATCGCGGAAGCTCCTCTAGCGGCTGTCAGTGAGACAGCCACTAGAGGCTGGATTAACCCTCAGTGAAACATAGCAGTTTTTCTGAAACTGCTATGCTTTCAGCTGCAGGGTTAAAACTAGAGGGACCTGACACCCAGACCACTTAATTGAGCTGATGTGATCTGGGTGTCTGTAGTGGTCCTTTAAGTGTGTGTGCATCTGCATGCACTGGTGTACATACCGCGGTCGCAGGGGTCGCAGCCCTGCAACCCCTCCGACCAGGTGCCGCCGCCATGTGTTGTGGCCCCGGCCCGCGCAGAGTAAGCGTGCGGGGGGGGGCCCACGGATCAATTTTCGCACCGGGACCCCATAGGTCATGTGTACGCCACTGCCTGTAACTTTCCAAAACACCATAAAACATGTTAATGGGGGGTACTGTTGTACCCGTGAGACATTGCTGATTACAAATATGTGCATTTTGTTGCAGTAAAACCTAACAGTATTATGACATTTACAGCTAAAATGTGAGGCGGAACTACAAATTAAAAAAAAAAAATCGGGGGGGCGGAGCCTGACCGCGGAGCCTGACCGCGGAGCCACGAGGACTTTTATCTCGGCGGCTCCTGCTGAGCTGGGCACACTAGGCTGAATTATGCTGCCAAACCGGCACTTAATCAAGGCTAAAGGGCCGCTACGTGAGAGAGGGCACCGAGACAAACTGACCGACACCTCACAAGCGAAAAACGGAGCTCAAACCACGGCGCGGCCTACCAGCATGGCGGACAACGGGGAGACGGCCGCTCCCTGGGGCCGACACCAAGTCGGGCGCTCGGAGGTGAGCTCTTGTCCCCCCCCCCCCCCCGGACCGGTGGGGGTCATCCCGGTCCATCCCTACATACCCTTGCAGCGCAGCAACGAGCCAGCACAGGCTCCAAGGGGTCCCAAGCCCAAAGTCCCTGCAGCCTCCAAAATGGCAGACACCTGCAGCACCGCTGACCAGTTCAACGCATGGCGGGAAACCGAAATGCGACTGAATAAAATATTCACCGCATTTTGGGAGAAGCTTGAAGCTAGGGGGACACACTTAGCCGCTGACAAGAACACCCCAAGGAAGAACGAGCGGAGCGTCGAAGCAACCCCCCAGCAGCACACAACCCCAAGGGATAGGCAGGTGTGGAGGCCTCTCTCAGGGACAGACCCGGGAGGAGACCAAGAAAGCCCACCAAGCGACCGAAACTCACCCCCAGGCCACACACAAGCACCGCCTGTAAGGGATACCACAGGCAGGCAGGGCCGGCGGGTAACACAAGCTGTAAAGCGGAGCCCACCACAGCAACCGCCAGGCTGGGCCCCCGCAGCAACCACAAGGGTCCGCATGAGCCTACCGCACTTACCTACTGGGACCCAGCGGCGAACCCCAAGACCCGTAACCGCACAGACCAAACGGTGCACCAAGGGGCGAAAGCATTCTACCACCCACCGCACGAGCAGGCCTACCTCTACTAGACAAGGGAAGCAGGTTGGGAGATTATCTGACCAGCCCCAGCAACACCTCAGCCAGCCGCACCGGCCTAAGCAAGGCTTGACAGGCCGCACCTTGACAGCCGCAGGACAGTCTCTATGGGCCGTATTAGAACCACGTTCACACAGCATATGGTCCCTCAACACCCCAAATCGTACACTGCCGACCAGGAGCAGACGTTCTACACAAGGCAGGGGGAAGCCCAGCCAGGGAATCGGCTAACTATTTAACAGTGGGAGCTGGCTACCAGCCAGGATCAGCCGCCGGACAGGGACTCTATCCTAAGCTGCTGATAACCCAACGGCACAAGAACAACAAAATTTCACAAAGTTAACGCTGTTATTATACTGCTATAACGTTAGCCCGGCTACATCCCCTCAATTTATCATATAGACCAAGCTCAGACAGGTGACCCTAGCTTGTCCCCTAATGCTTAATTCCTACAACCCTGTCTAAACACACACACAGCACATCCCGCTCAAGGAAAGCGTAAGCCTAAAAATCATTAACGTACGCTTATTAGTATCGATCTGCTAACATTTATTCATCACCAGCTTATGTTATACTGTTATACCGTTGAACCACTACTATCCGGCTAATTTAGAATTTGCTAGCACTCTCAATGGTTTAATGACATGTATGAATACGTTTGTTGACATGTTTACCTTATCTTTACTGCTGATGCATCGCTAAGCTAAAACTGTTTATATAAAATTGTGCTGATTAATCTAATGTTTACGCTATTCGAGAACCTATATTGTCGCAATTTTGCTCTCTCTAACCTAAAAAATGTGCCTGACTATAGTTTACCACAACCTGTACAGCAAATGTTTACTACCATACTTTGATGTCGCTGTTGTGGCGCACCAAAGCCTACTGTTACTTTTGTGCACAACAAAAATAAAGCATTAAAAAAAAAAAAATAAGTTTTTTTTAATTTTATTCATAATAAATTGTTTCATATATAAATATTTTATATGAAATGAAAGCCCTGTTTCTCCTGAACAAATTGATATATAATAAGTGTGGGTGCATTTAATATGAAAGAGGTGAATTACGGTTGAACAGACATATAGCGCAAATTCCAGTTTTTGTTTACGTTTTGTTTTGATCAGAATGTGCACTATTGACTCCGTCCTGAAGGGGTTAAAAATTATATCCGATTAAATTATATTCCTGAATATTATGTATTTGCACGTATTCATCCAGTTACTGTTTAAACATCTGGTATAATCTCTTAACCCCGGCAGAGAATTCCACATCCTTACTGTAAAAAAAAAAAAAAAAGAAAACACTTTCCTTTGCCTTTGACTAAATCTCCTTTCTTCCAGTCTAAATTGTGTCCTACGTATAGTCCTGGCTATGAACAGATTTCCAGACAAAGGTTTGTGTGGGCCCCGAATATATTTGTATAATGCTATCATATCACATTGAATTAGTAAATGTGTGCATCCTCAGTATAGCAGTAATAGCCTAGACTCTAGAGCATGTTATCTTTTGTCACATACAGGGGTGAATGGATCCCTGTGACCTCCTTACTACAGATGTGGACTCCTAAAGACATTCTTTGATCTGTAAGAACTAAATTGATACAGCTTAAGACTCTGCAATGAAATCTCCAGAATTTTTTTTTTTTCTGGTGGTCATTCTTCACATTATCAATACTGCAGTGAGGTCACAGAGATCATTGTTATGCGTTACATACCGATTAAACCTCTTGTTTGAGTAGTGGTGGTATATCCTATCCAACATATAGTAGCCTTAAGAGTTAAAAATCATGTTTGTGTAAACTCTCTCCCAACCCAAATTTCGAAAGATCACTTTTACCCGTCCTATGGAGAATGCTAAAACACATGCAGTGTCAGGATCCTATCCTGACAACTAAGTTTATGTTAGTTTATTCCTGTTTCTTTAATAACTAGTTCCAGATCTGCACCACTAGAGGCTTCCATAACCACTAAACCTTGGATTTCACCTTCGTCATCCTCACTGGCCTGGACTAATCAAGAAGCTACAAAAGGCTACACCCAACTTACTACATGGCCTTTACAGTTGATGCTCATCCTAAAAGACTTCAGTTCCTGGCTCCTGGAAATGTTCCTGTGGACCTATGCTTCTATCCTGCTAACCAGCTTTATACCAACCTGTTCCAAACCAACCTAGCCTACACTTCTATCCTGCTTTATTCTGCCAACCAGCTTTATAATAACCTGTTCCAATCCAGCCTAACCTACACTTCTATCCTGCCAATCAGATTTACACCAACCTGCATAACACCAATCTGGACTTTGCCTCTAATACTGCAAGGTGTTATTTCCATAATTTATCGAGAACTCCTCCCAAGAGGGGGCTGATTCACTAAAGTCTTCTTTTCATATTTTCCTGAAACCTTCTGGTTCCGTTCTGTTCTATTCTTTAATACTTATCCCTCTATATTCTATTTTGTCCAAATTCACCCATAAAGCCTCTGATGCTAACACTGGCCAAAGTCTCTTACCTGACCTGCTCAAGATCATGACATGCAGTTATTGTATGTAGATAGATTGTAGGTAGGTTTATGTAACTGTAGCTGACCTGGCCAGTGTTAGCATCAGAGGCTTTATGGGTGAATTTGGACAAAATAGAATATAGAGGGATAAGTATTAAAGAATAGAACAGAACGGAACCAGAAGGTTTCAGGAAAATATGAAAAGAAGACTTTAGTGAATCAGCCCCCTCTTGGGAGGAGTTCTCGATAAATTATGGAAATAACACCTTGCAGTATTAGAGGCAAAGTCCAGATTGGTGTTATGCAGGCTTATTCCTACTGCCTCCAACTCTCTCCCAGCTGTTTCTTCACAAACAGATGCAGCTATTTTATCATGTTTTTCCCCTGCAAACTGTGGAACTCACAACAGGGTTCATCACCTGTTTCCTAGTTTCTGTGTCAAGTTGTCAATACACATTAACCCCTACATGTGTGAAAACAAATGTTGGAGAATGGGTTCTATCTTAAAATGTATTGCTTTGAGAAAGTAGTGTATATAAATTGTATCTAATATTTTAACGTGCTGTCAAGACAATGCATTGAACGTTGCAAAAAAAAAAAATCTAGATGTTTAAAAAGTCAGAAAAATCTGCCCGATGAGCACTCACTGTAGGCTGACGCGCCCCTGCTGTGAGCAGTTTTGACCCGGTTTCCAAGTGTGATTCAAATGGCATCAATAGCATGCCTCATCGGGCTGCCAACACTTGTCCCAATTTCATGGGCAGGCACTAATTTTGTTTGTTAAAATACTTCTCATAGGGTCTTTATTTTTCACATTAAATGAATTTCTTTCAACGTATTATTCTGCTCTCTCCATCTGACAACTGCAAAAAATGCAGGTGCCAGATATCACATTAGATTTGGTGTTTCAAAGACAGAACAGCAATTTAACTAAGGTTAGTCATCAATGCCCTAAACAAGCAACAGGTACTGCAGACAAGAAAGACCCATGCTTACACAGGTCGTGCCAAGATGTGAAGGAGGTACTCGCTACATTCGATGCCCCAGGAATGCCACAGCAGTGGGATTCTGATGATGCTTTATACTTTTGCCCTTCGTTCTCTGCTAATCTGCCGCCATGTTACGCCATATGCCCTGGAGTCAAAACCTTAAATACAACATTTACTGCTAACAATAATACTAATGCAACCTTGAGATCCTTGGATTTAGATTGACATTGACAGATTTGTCTATCAGCAATATGCCTTATTTTTGGCCTCAGTATTCCAAGCTTCAAAAAAGAATGAGCAGCATCACACGATTTAGCAATCTTTGCCAAAAACGCGATTTCATCTTGGGCTGTGCAGCCAGGCAAATCCCCTTGACCGTCCACTTGAGTCAGCCAATGCCCACCCTGGAGGTTGGAGACGAAGGTTTGGCATGGATGAACACCCAGTCCAGCTGTGAGAGTCCCAGTGTTGGGCCCACTCGCCCATTGCTGTGGAGAGTTGTGTGCAGAGTGCGGAAAGATGATGCGTCCTGTGGGGTCTGTTGGGACCTTTTCAACGTTATCTGGGTCCGGTGCCGTGAGGAGTGACGATTTCTCCTCGGCCCCACAGCTGGTGTCGGTGTGCAGCTGGGTTTAGGGGGGACCTGTCATGATGTGCGATGAGGTGTGGCTGTCTGGTGCAGGCGTTTGGGTTTCCGTTTTGGCGGGAAAGGTCTTCTCCCATGGCGCCGTCTCCGAGCTCCCCCCGAAGGCATGACTGCGCGTCTGTGGGCAGGGTGTGCAGTCTTTTCTCCGTGTAAGTATGTCCCAGTTTGCCTCTCCCTGCTGGCCAGTTTCGCCCAGAAGGCATCGAATATGGCATTAAGCCTTGACAGGATGTCAGACCTCCTGTCAGTGCCTCTGGAGGTGCACGCAGCGTCCGCCATTATGCAGGCCCTTGCTTTTGGAAGCTGCTTGTTCGACCTCGCAGCCTGTAGCCTCTGTAGCCCATTTGGACCAGGATCACCCCCTCTGGTCCTGGGGGGGCAGGAAGTCAGTGGCTCCGGCGTGAGGAGAGCGGCCGTCTCTCCCCGGTTCCGTCCACCGCAGGCTGCAGTGTGCCACTTCTGGATCCCGTGTGTCGAAAACTTTCATTTCAGGTATCTGGCGCTTCACCAGGGTGCCCCCGACTTTGGTGGCATACCCCGGGATATTTTCAGGCTTTGTATCCATGATTATTTCCATTGAATCAGCTTGTACAGTGGGAGCCCATCGGGCATGCGATCACTCAGTTTGCAGGTGCAGGCAGGCACTAATTTAACACGGGGTGGAATAGAAGAAGAGAAACTGATGATAGTTGCGTAGGAAAGACACTGATGGGGTGGAATAGAAGTATAGATACTGATGGGGATGGTATCATAGAAGGAAAGACACTGATAGGGTGGAATAGAAGGAGAGACACTGATAGGGATGGTATCATAGAAGGAAAGACACTGATAGGGTGGAATAGAAGGAGAGACACTGATAGGGATGGTATCATAGAAGGAAAGACACTGATAGGGTGGAATAGAAGGAGAGACACTGATGGGGTGGTGTCATAGAAGGAGAGACACTGATAGGGGTGGTGTCATAGAAGGAGAGACACTGATGGGGGGGTGTCATAGAAGGAGAGAAACTGGTTGGGGGGTGACATGTGAGAGACACTGATGGTAGTAGTGTCATAGAAGGAGAGAGACACTGAAGGTGATGGTGCCATAGAAGGAGAGACACTGATACATGTCTGTATCCGCAATTGGGAAAAAATGTTTTGACCAACAGTACAGTCTTTATCTGTGGGGGATGTATGTGCCCACCTTTTAGAATTTGTTAGAAAATACAATAGTGCTCCATTCGAATATGGGCTCTGAATCCTCTTGCCTACACTGAATTACCAGGTGAGCAATGCCTACATGTTTTACAAGATTCTCCAATGCACAACCATTGTTTTCTTGTAATTCCCTGTGTGTGCATAAACCTTAATCGACAGAGTAGATAATTACAATTATTTATAAGCACCAAATAATCTGCAGCACTGGACAATAGGAAACAAAACAAACATATAATTCTAACACAACATGACATACGGTAATAGTAGGTGAAGAGGGCCCTGCCCAAACAAGTTCAAAATCTTAAAGGGAAACTTTAGTGCCAGGAAAACAAACTTGTTTTCCTGGCACTTTTAGCTTCCCCTTCCATCAAGGTTCCCTGTGGTGCAGAAAGGGTTAAAAACTCTTCGGTCACTTACGATGTCCCTCTGCGCTGGCTCGGGTCCGCCTTCGCTCCTTACCCGCCAATGAAAACATTATACAATGCTTTTCTATGGGGTTTTGGGTGACACTGGACGTCCCCATGCATATCGTAAATAAGTGTAGGCACCAGAACTATCTCCAAGAATAAGCATCTGTTCCTCTTTAAAGACTTTTCAGTGACACACACATGCCAGGGCCAGTACACATGACTCATTAAAGCCAAAAAATATAGATGCAAATGTTTCAGATGCTGGCTGCTGCATAACTAACAGCAAAGTTTTCTATATGATAACTGCATCAGATAGCCTATAATAACTTCACACCAGACCTGCTTCCAATCAACCCTGAGTCCGAATCTATTACAATTTTATGATTAAGCCATTAGGAAAATTATGCTAAACACCGATCATGTGCATTTAAGGTCAATATTAACCTCTTAAAACCAATGACTATCTATGCCATCATAGCAAGCTGCTGTTTAAGGATCTTATTTCAAAACGGAATGATACACCAAATAAATGCCTGCAGGGCTTCATGAATCTGCCAAAAGTCAATAAGGAACATAGTCTCCGCTTGCCTGAGATTTTTATATGCCAGATTATAATAACATAGTGTAACATTGGGCTTAATAGAATAGAACATTGGATTCATATAATGTTTAATGACAGTTTATAGATTCGATTTTTACTGGCTTGGCACCATTAATTGTAATAACATCATATTATATTTAAAACATTATTTCTGCCGTTCTTTTTTAAGTGATGTAATGCTTTAAAGAAAAATGCTTCAATTCTCAAAAATGCTGAAATTGTTTTAAATGCCGCAAATTCAAAGCAAGTCTAGTCTCTAAATCTGTTTCAATAGGTTTTACAAGGCAATGACTTTCATTGTGTAATATAATCCTGGTCCTTTAATGTGATGGCTGCAGCACTTGCCAAATGAACCATATCAAATGATTATTCATGGACAAATGATGGTATGAGTCTAGATAGGGTCTGCTTAAATTGTTTGGTCCTAGACATTCTGATTTGCACATATTAAAGATATCATAGGTGGATTGCAGTGTTTAAATGGCACTCAGGAATGCCCAAATTCCAATGTAAAGTGACATTTATTTAGACGTCCATGAATTTTGCAGGACGTCATCCCATTCCAGAGAAGGATGAACAGTAAGGTGACTGTAGGCAGCTGCCTACGGCCCGAAGGTTAGATAGAGGCTCTAAATTTGCTTGGCCCCATATACCGTCCCTGTGTGAAGAATAAAGAGTAAGGGGTTCAAAACTGGAAGCCTACTTAGGACCCTGTGGGTTATTAATTATTTTTTGCCCCATCCCCAGAACAGTGTTTCATCTGTAATGTCAGGAAACCATACACACACACAGGGATGGATTTAGTGTTTGTGGGGCAGACATGGGCTGAGATGTTGCTTTAAAAAAACAAAAACAGTTTACTTCTCCCTACCTGAGGCTTACCTGATCCTTAGTGGCCTGGTGGGAGATGTTTGCTTGCCTGCATGCCCTTGTCTGCAGCTCTGTGCAATAACAGATCTCCCCTGTCAGCTCACTTTGCCCTATGGCAGGAGAATAGGCTGGCTAATGAGGTTAATGAAAATTCAGCCATGACTCCATGGGACTGGTTGAAATACCAGGCTGGCTGCAGTGCATCTCCTGCACACGTCAAGAGCCGACACTGAGCACACTGAGGTAGTTTCATGTGTGATGATTGATTATATTAAATGACAGAATACAAAGGTAAGAGATTGCACAGTAATCCATATTATGAGGGTTATGTGAAAATAATGCTCAAGTGGCCTCCAAAGTCAAACAATCTTCAGTGGCTTTTAAACATTATATATACACACACGCGCGCAGAATATATTCAGGTAAAAAAAAAAATTAATTATCTGAATTAGCAGTGTCACTTTAAAACACAATTTAAATAAAAGGAAAGGCAATAAACTGACCTGGGGGGCAATTGCATCATATTGTCTATGTTGTATCTGCTCATAATTGAGGGGTTTTGGAGACATCATAATAAGCTACAAGACTACGAAAAATTTATTCATACTTACCGTAATTTTCTTTTCCTGGCTACTATTCATGGCAGCATTCAACATATGGGTTTAGCTCCTCCCCCTAATCCTCAGGACAGGACAATCAATTAAGCATACCTTCCCCTGGTATAATAGGGACCCCAGTAGCTTCCACTCCTCAGTCAAGTAACAAGAAAACAATCCAATAGAGGGTGGAAAAACCAAATGCTGCAATGAATAATAGCCAGTAAAAGAAAATTACGAAAGTATGAATACATTTTCCGTATTCCTGGCTAATCATGGCAGCATTTAGTATATGGGATTCCCCAAGCAATAATAACACAGAGAGGGTAATTCATGCTACACCATTTTTTTTAATAGATCAGATTTGTGGATTATAAGAGTTCAGAACAGACAGGCCGAAGTCAGAATCTGAGCGAGAAGATACATCAAGCTTGTAGTGTTTCACAAAGGTATTTAGAGATGACCAATTGGCAGATGCTCTCTGCAGGAACTCCAGACTCTGTAGCCCATGACGTAGCAATGGACTTTGTAGAATGTGCCCTGATGTCTTTGGGTACATCTTTTGCCTTATATGCCTTAGAAATAGCAGAAATTGTCCAGGAACAGAGAGTGGAGACTGAAGCAACTTCACCTTTGCGAGAATAATGATAATTTTCTTTTTTTTTTTTTTTTTTTAAATTCTTTATTTTTGTGGTGCACATAGTTAACACAAGCTCTTGCAATGCCCCAATGGCAGGTACAAGATTGGCAAAATACATATATGAGCAAATAGAGGGCAAAGTAGTTCACGGCACACATTGTTTTTTTTTTTTAGTATTAGCTAGGTCAATAAGCAATTAATAAACATAGTTGTAATTGCTGGTTTCAAGACACAGAGAACAACAGAAGAAAAACAAAGATGAAAACGTTTGCAATAAAGCCATGCTGATAAATGAGGATATTATCACCCAGAGGAAGTCCACTGGCTACAGGTTATGCATGCTTAGTGTTATGCTCTGAGTCCTGTGGTCATCCAATGCCTTTCGCCAGCAGGTCACACTGTGGCCGGTTGTCAGGGTCTCCAGGATCAGTATGGGCTGTGTATCTCGTCGCTGTCCACCAGCTCCCGCCTTTACAGACCCTCATCCCTGCGGTCAGGCTGTGTCTTTGATTTTCCGTTGAGTGCTGAAGCGCCTGGGTGCTTAAGCTGTTTGCAGGTAGGGGAGGTCGGCGATTTTTCAGTCTGGCAGGGTTTCTCCGTGTGGGAGCTCTGCGAGCAGGCTCTACCCCTGGTGCAGGTGGCGTCAGGTACTTGTGTCTCTTTGCTCTCAGTCCAGGGGATAAGCAGGCTGTCTGCATGGCGCTGGGGGCCACTGTGGCAACGGTCACCATGTGTGTGAGTTGCTGCTGCTGGGACTCTATTCGGGTCCGGAATGCCGCACACAGGGCGTTGAATGCCGCTTGAATCTTAGTTTCCCAGTGGAGCATGTGCTCGGACGGTGTGGCAGCCATTTTAGCTGTCGGGCCTCTGTGGCCTCGGCGTCTGGGTCTCAGGGTGAGGACCGGGATCACCCCCCCGGTCCATAGGGGGGGGAACGGAGCCGGATCCGCGCCGGAGTGTACCCCTGGCTGGGGTCTGTTGTACAGGATAGTGGGGCAGCGGCCGTCCACCCCACTCTCCACCGGAGAAGGCCCCGGTTGGGGCAACTTAGATTTCTCCCCCAGGGGACTGAAGCTCGATGAGCCAGCCTCTCCCTGGGTCCAGCAGATCCTCAGCTCTAGGCTACTTCGCTGTCGGTTCAGTCTTGGGTGGTAAAACATGGTTTTAGAGCGTTTTTTCAAGTGAGTTGCAGGAGCTGCTTTAGCTTGCAGCCATCCAGCTCGGCGGTCCGGCCCCGCCCCCCGAATAATGATAATTTTCATGCTGTATAAACTTTGCTTGAGCAGACAACACAAGTATAGAGTAATAGAACGATTAACTTTTGTCTGATGATAAATTCCAGCCAATGGGGCTCTGTGTGATAGGTGTGAGAGTCCTGATATTAATCATGAAGGCTCATGGGAAAGCAGGCTACTGTAGCTTGACAGAGAGTAGGGAGCTGTACACTCAGACATTCTGGGTGTCCTTCAGCCTATGCCCTCCAAGAGCAAGTCTAAATCCCAGAGCGTGGTGTTGATCAGCAAGCTAAGTGGTGTTAGTCCCACTTGATAAATACCTTGATTGTAGTCAGGCATTGGGTTGTAGTCGGCTTTTCTTGTTGTGCTGCTGTCTTTCTGGGAGCTTCCCAGCCTGTCTTGAGTGTGCCCGACTTCAGTAAGCGTATGCGCACTTCCCTCCGGCCTATACCACGTGTTGTGGGTCACCACAGGGTTCAGAGCCACATGTTGATCACTGGGGCTGTGGAGTGGACAGGTGAGTGAGATGGTGGAGGTTTCGTGACAGGCAGTAGACACATATCCTGCAGCTTCTGCCAGAATTTTTTTAAGTGGTAGTTCCACTGCAATAGAATACAGGAGCTCTCCTCCAGATTCATCCAGGAGGATGTGATTGCCGCCATGTTGGATGCACCGTTCGTGTCAGCAGCGTGAGTCACAGAATCACCGCTATCCTCCCACAGAGGTACGGAGCCCCCAGGCTGGGGACCGGGATTACCCCCGCCGGTCCATGGGGGGGAAACAGGGCTCTGGCTCCATTAATTAGCGTTCGTCGGGCTGGGAGAGCGGCTGCCTCTCCCCTCCACAACTCTCACTCTGCCTCACACCTGAAATCGCATCTAACGACCGCTGGAAGTTTCCCTGAGCCGGTCAGTCATTGCTAGACGCTAGGATGCTTCAGTCTGGTCCAAAGAAGAAGCCAAGGGTGCCGACGACTGGGCTAAATCACCAGAAGCATGAGGAGCCAAAGAAAAACCCCAAAAAGCATCCAGTCACCATTACCATCAGGCCCTGCCCCCCGACAAACAAGACTTTTTGTTCTGTCTATTCTGTTCCTTTAAAAACCAAGTTCCTGCACTGATTTTATTTGCCACTAGTGGCCTCCCTAACCACTAGCACAGAGATTTCCATCTCATCCTCACCTGCCTGGACTATTTCAGATCCATAAAAGGTTACACCCAACTCACCTCGTGCCCTTGACATTCTGTCATGATCTTGTGCAGGTCAGGGATGAGAGTGAAACTGGGGTTAACTTCAGGGTCTTTATTTTTTATCTTAGCCATTATAGTAAGAACAGGATATCCTATAATAGAAATGATAGGAACAGGAGAGAGATAAAACAGAACCGAATAACAGATTGTAGGTGAGAATAACTAGGCTATGAAGTAAGGGTTTAGACAATAAGCCCAAAGTGGAAGTTAAGCTAACCTATAAATAAAGTTATAGGTAGGAGATTGCAGATAAACTTATAAGAGAAATTATAGGCACAATCTTGAGGGAAAACAGAACAGGATATAAAGAAACAGGGAAACCTATAAAAAAAAAAGAGAGAGAGAGGTAAAGCAAGATAATAAAAATATATTCATGAAATAAGTTACAGGAAAACAAACAACAACTAAACAGAACTAGACAGAAATATAAAGATTACTTATATAGGTTTGTAGTTGTTCAGTCTTTTTGGATTAGAGGTTGTACTGTAATATTTGTAAATCCTATGTAGGAGTAATGCAGGTAGCCACAAAGTAATAATTAAAAATTAAAGTCCAGTATAGATGTAAGCGAATTAGATGTAAAGCATTTAGGGTTGTTCAGGCTGGTATGGTGCAGGTTTGTAGATAAAGCAGGAATGTAGAGTTGTTCAGGCAAGTCTGGAGCAGGATGGTGAGTAAAGCAGGGTTTGAAGCCAATAAGGTATGTTCACAGGTTATAACATAGGAGCCAGGATTTAAAGTCTTTCAGGCAATCATCAACTTCAATGTCAAGGCCATGAGGTGAGTTGGGTGTAACCTTTCATAGGATATGAATTAGTCCAGGCAGGTGAGGATGAGATGGAAATGTCTGTGCTAGTGGTTAGGGAGGCCACTAGTGGCAAATAAAATCAGTGCAGGAACTTGGTTTTTAAAGGAACAGAATAAACAGAACAAAACGTCTTGTAGGAGTACCTATATCATGTACAGTGGAATTTTTCCATAAGGCGAAAGCTTCTCAGATCTTATGATAAGTAGAGGAAGTAGAATTTTTCCTGAAACATAAGAGGGTTAATACCACCTGGTCTGATAAGTTTTGTTCAATTAGGGATTGCCTTTCAATAGCCATGAAACACAGAGCCTTGAGTCAGTAGATCCTCGGAAACTGGAATTTCCCAAGGTTGCCACATTGCTAGCCTTTTCAGAAGGGGAAACCAAGGGCAACGTGGCCAGAAGGGGATTACTGCTATTACCTTGCAACGTTCCCTGGAAATCTTCCTCAGACCAACTTGAATAAGAGGAATGGGGTGGGGGGGGGGGGGCATAAGCCAGATGAAAAGACAATTTGAATGACAGGGCATCCTGAGCGATCGCCTTCAGGTGGTACCTACTTGATTCAAAGCATGGAACCTGAGTGTTCTGAGCCATCACCATGAGATCCATTTGTGGAAGTCCCCACCTCTGGACCAATTGCTGGAATATTGTCTTCGAATGATGCCATTCTGTTGCCTCTATCTGATGTCTGCTGAGAAAATCTGCTAAAACATTCTCCTTCCCTGGAAGATAGATTGCACAAAAGCCTTCTACATGTAACTGGGCCCAGTTCATGATTGCAGTCACTGCGCTCATCAGTGAGACACTTCTAGTACCTCTTGATGAGTAGCGGCAGCCGCCTTGTTGTCCACTCTCAATTTGATCCAGGAATTCCAGATAAGGTGTTGGAAGTGGAGGGGTGCCATAAATGTTGCTCTCAGCTCCCTTATGTTTGAAGGCAGGTTCTCAGTTCTTGGAGGCCATCTTGCTTGGACGAATAATTTTCCCAGATGTGCTCCCCATCCGTACTGACTGGCATCTGTTGTGATGACCACCCAATCTATTTCCCTCACAGGAAAACCTCTGGAAATATTTTCCCAAGATAGCCACCAAAGAAGCTTCTTCTTCAGATAGAGAGGAATGTGGATGACCTTTCCCAGTCCTTTGAGCTAGTTCTGAAATTCTTCAGGAAATAATGTTAAAGTGGACAAAGATTCCACTGCGTTCATCTGAAGATTCCCTCGCAGGTGCTGAAGTTTTTTGATTGAAGCTCCTTATACGATCTTGTAGGACAATCTTCCTTTCATGTGCGAGAGATACAATCGCTGTGTTGGTATCGAAGTTCGCTCCCAAGAATAACAGTTTTCTGATTGGATTTAATTGACTCTTCTTGTGGTTGATGAGCCACCCAAACTGAAAGTCTCGAGGACCAGATGTCAGTGCTGAAGCATGATCTCAAAGTCTGGTGCAACTACTAAGATGTCGTTGAGGTAGGGAAAAACTACATCTTTCCGTCTGAGAAGAGCAATAACGGTAACCAGAATCTTCAAGAGTGTCCTCGGGCCTGTACTTATCCCAAAGGGAAGAGCCTGAAACTGGAAGTGGTCTCTCTTGACACAAAATCGGAGAAACTTCTGATGTTTGGCAATGATAGGAACATGGAAATATGCGTCCCTTAGATCAACTGATATTAACCAATCCCTGTTGATGGATGAATGATGGATTCCATGCAAAACCTTCTTACCCTTAAGGAAAGGTTGAGCTGCTAGGGAGTTCCAGGATAGGTCTCCATTTCCCTCCTGGTTTCTTGACCAAAAACAGGGGAGAATAAAACCATTGGAACCTTTCTGTTACAGGTACAGGAATAATGACTTGTTCTTCTAGCAGATTGTCTATATAAAGAGTCAAGACCTCTCTTTTTTGCCTGTTTGTAGGAAGCCTTGTTCTGAAGAACCTTGGTGGAGGAGAAGAATACTTGAACTCCAGACAATAACCTCTGGTGATTATGGATTATACCCAAGCATCCAGAATATTTCTCCAAGTCCTCTGGAAGAACGAAAGACGTGCTCCTACATGAGGTACCTGGTGTAAGACACCTTTAGAATTGCTTCTTGGGGCAAAAGGAAGCGTTTTGAGTCTTGGTCCTCGAAGACTTAGAGGTCTGACCACTCTTCCAATTGGAATGCTGAGTGTATTCTCTGCCGGGTCTATATGTTTTGCTTTCTCTATAACCACCTTGAACTCTGAATGGTTGATGATCCTGTTGTGGTCTCTTTGGTCGCCTGTCTTGTGGAAGCATGACCTGTTTGACATCAGCTGCTTTTTTAACAGCCTCTTCCAGTGGTTTACCAAAAAGTACCTCACCCAAAAATGACAGGGTACATAAATTATTTTTTGAAGAGAGGTCCCCAGGATTGTAACCACAGTGCCCTTTTGGCAGTAACAGAGTGTGCCATGACTTTGGAAAAGATTCTAATGAGACCCGTGTAAGATTTCAATAGCCAGTCACTGGCAAGCTTGATATCCCTTAAGGATTCTGCCATCTGACGTCTACTCATGCCTCTCTTCATGTCTTCTTCCAAATCAAGGATCCAGAAACGCAATGCTTTGGATAAAGCTGAAATAGAAACAGCTGGATGGCTGCATCTATTCTTTTATCCATGGGTTCCTTCAGTGAAGCATTGCTTTTCAATAGGAAGTTTGGATCTTTTTGCTACCTTAATAATTGGAGCATCAATTTTTGGGACCGCTGTCCACATTCTTAAATCTTTCTCCTTTATTGGGTACAACATGGAAAGTCTACCCTGACTGGTAATCCTTTTTCCTTGATTATTCCATTCTGAGCTTATCAGCATCTTAATAGATCTGTGGACCAGGAAAAAAGGTCTTCTCTTGTGTAGGTCTCCAAAGTGTCTGTCAGAAGCTGAAAATTCTTTGACTTCTTCTGGTAAGTCCAAAGTTCTCCTGACTGCCACAATCAAATGCTCTATGGCTTTGGAGTCTAAAGAGCAAAATTGTTCCATGAACTATTCCTCACTAGATGAGATGGGTTCAAATTCCAGAGAGCCAGCGGTGTGTCGGAAGACTGGTCTGAATCCCAGCCAAAGCTCTCACATGTCTTTTACCTCTGTTGGATTCTGAGATCCCCTCAACCACTGCTTGCTTAATCCAATAAGCTATGTCTTGGGCTGAAGAGGTAGAAGCTTGAGGTGACTTCCGATGTTCTGACTCTACTGCATGCGCCGGCGTCTTACCAGAATGCTAATCGTTTGATCAAGGTCTAGAAGTTCTGTCCTGGTTAACACAGGCTCCAGATGCCGGGAGAACTAACCACCACGGCTCCCAGGGGTTCCCAGCTCCGCAGAGATTGGGCTACGTGTGCCTGGGCTTCCTGTGGAGGGAAGCTGACCTCAACAGGGAGAAGACCATATAACATGATCAGGTAAGCATAAAAAACATTATTGATCAGATAACTGAAAGAAAAAAAAATAATTGTCCTAGGGCTATGAGGACAGGAAAAAGACTGAGGAGTGGGAGCTACTGGGGTCCCTATTATACCAGGGGAAGGTATGCTTCATTGTTTAATTGATTGTGTTTCCTGCCTAAGGGTTAGGGGGAGGAGCTAAACCCATATGTTAAATGCTGCCATGATTAGCCAGAAACAACTATTTATTTATATAGTGTTAGGGTTCTTTTAATCTGTACTTGGGCATACAATTCTTTAAAAGGACACTATAGGCAACAAAACAACTTTAGCTTAATGAAGCAGTTTTGGTGTATAGATCATACCCCTGGAGTCTCACTGCTCAAGTCTCTGCCATTTAGGAATTAAATCCCTTTGTTTATACAGCCCTGGTCACACCTGCATTTGACTTGCACACTGTGCATTTCCTACTCTGTGAATTGTCTCCCACTTTAATTTACAGACCTTGAGATTAAAAATGTCTAAAGTAAATTAACATCTGATTGAAAATGAAGCCATTTTTCATTCAGGCTGTGTTAGTCACAGCCAGAGGAGGTGTGGCTAGAGCTGCATAAACAGAAAAAAAAATGATTTTAAAAGCAAACAGTATTATGACATTCACTGTTAAAATGTTATGCAGAACTAAGAAAAACAACATTTCTTAATTTCTCACATTTTTTATATTTTATTCATTTAATTATGCTTCATAGCTAAATATTTGATGTTAAATGAAAGCGCTGTTTCCCCTGAATAAAATGATATATAATAAGTGTGGGAGCCCTTAACCCCTTCAGGACGGGTGACGGACGAGGTCCGTCATCCAGGGGATACCCTTAACGACGGATGACGGACCTCGTCCGTCACGCGGTAAAATTAACCCCAGATCGCCGCAATCGCGGCGATCGTGGGGTTAATGGTGCTCCGGTCTGCCTCTGTATTAGAGGCAGACCGGGAGCACCGGATCGGGCTGCCCCAGTACATGTGCCCGCTCTGACAGCATGTCTGAGCGGGCACATGTGCTCTGCATACTCACCTCCGCCTCCCTGCACTTCCGGGTTCAGTGTGAAGTGCAGGGAGACGGATCTTCAGTGATCCTGCCCCCTGGTGTTAAAAAAATAAAGTACAATTAAAATCCCACCCCCCTTTACCCCCCCTTTACCCATATTAATAAAAAATTTACCCCTTCCCTGCCAATTGATCACTGGCTACAGTGATCAATTGGCACGGATTACATTTTAATATGATCTGATTTTTTTTTAACCCCTGAGGGTTAATTCTTTTTTTTTTTTAACCCTCAGAGGTTAAATTTATTTTATTAATTAATTTAAATATTTTAAAATTATAAATTTAGCTAGCTGGGGAGGGTGGAAGTTAGTGGGGAATTGGGGGAATTAGTGTTAGGCTAACTACGGGTTAACGTTAAAAAAAGTTTTAAAATAAGCTTTAAAAAGTAAAAAAATTAAGTTAAAAAAAAGCTTTAATAACGTTTAAGTAAAAAATTAAAAAAAATAAACCCTTTACCCAGTCCAAATAAAAATTAACCCCTTCCCTGCCAGTCTATCACTGCCTACAGTGATCAAAATACAGATCACAGTATTATACTGTGATCTAATTTTTTTTTAACCCCTGACGATTAACTTTTATTTATTTGTTAACCCTCAGGGGTTAAATTTATTTAATTAACTAATTTAAATATTGTATAATTAAATATTTTGCTAGCTGGGGTGGGTGGGAGTTATGGGAAAATGGGGAATTTACTGTTAGTGCTGCTTACTGCTAGTTAGGGGTTAACGGTAAAAGAAAAAGCTTAGAAAAATGTTAAATCTGTAAAAAAAAGTTTTACGAAACTTTAGGAAACTTTAAAAAAATTAATAATCAAAACAAAAGTTTAAAAAATAGTTTTAAAAAGTAAAAAAAGTTTTAAAAAGTTAAAAAATGAATTTAATAACGCTCATTACCACTACACCTGGTACAAGCTAGCGGAAAAATGATCCCACGCTAAGGTTCAAAATATGCCTTTTGAAATACCCTGGGATGTCTTCTTTAAGAAATGGTATGGCTTTATGGGGGTATTTGGATTATATAGCCTGGTAAAATACACTAAAATGGGACATGGGCACAGCGTAAAAATGTAAAGTTTGAAAAAAAATTGAATGGCTGTGTCCCAAATGTGCCCCTCCGATGTCCACATATACCTGGTAAAGGTACATACGGGGGTATTTTTGTACTCAGCCGACATAGCTGAGCAACATATAAAGTATTGTAGAGTGGTGGTACCCATAAGGTTTGCAAAATATACTGTGCAAACTCACTTTGTGTGTCAAAAAGGCAGAAAAAACGCTTATTACCACTACACCTGGTACAAGCTAGCGGAAAAATGATCCCACACTAAGGTTCAAAATATGCCTTTTGAAATACCCTGGGATGTCTTCTTTAAGAAATGGTATGGCTTTATTGGGGTATTTGGATTATATAGCCTGGTAAAATACTCTAAAATGGGACATGGGCACAGCGTAAAAATTAAAAGTTTGAAAAAAATTGAATGGCTGTGTCCCAAATGTGCCCCTCCGATGTCCACATATACCTAGCAAAGGTACATACGGGGGTATTTTTGTACTCAGCCGACATAGCTGAGCAACATATAAAGTATTATAGAGTGGTGGTACACATAAGGTTTGCAAATATACTGTGCAAACTCACTTTGTGTGTCAAAAAGGCAGAAAAAACGCTTATGACCACTACACCTGGTACAAGCTAGCGGAAAAATTATCCCACGCTAAGGTTCAAAATATGCCTTTTGAAATACCCTGGGGTGTCTACTTTAAGAAATGGTAGGCCTGTGTGGGGTAGTTTGAATTTAAAACCTGCGAAGATGCTTGGAAATTGCACATAGGCCCAGCGTCAAAATTCAAAGTTCTGTAAAAACTGATATGGCTTGGTCTCCAATATGCCACTGTAGCTTCACAAAATAGTGCCAAAGACATTCATTGGGGATGTCTTTTTACTCAGAAGACTTAGCTGAGCATAATTTGGAGGTTTTGAACGTAGTGGCACATATGAAATATACAAAATGCCCAGCAAAAATGCAATCCGTATGTCAAAAAATGCACAAAATTATTTTTTACCACATACTTTGGCATATATTGGTGAAAAAATGGGGGCATGCTAAGGCACAATATGCACCTTATGATATACCCTGGAGTGTCTACTTTTACAAATGGTAGGCCTTTGTGGTTTTTTTTTTTGAACCGTCAAACTGTTATAATACCCCAAATGGAAGCATAGGCTCATTAAATCCGTCTCTCAAAATTCTACTGTGAATACTGAAAAGGACAGGTCTCCTGTATGGCACTGTAGCTTCACGAAATAGTGCCATAGACATACAATGGGGGTGTCCTTTTACTCAGAAGACTTAGCTGAGCATAATTTGGGGGGTTTGAACTTAGTGGCACATATGAAATATACAAAATGCCCAGCAAAAATGCAATCCGTATGTAAAAAATGCACAAAATTATTTTTTACCACATACTTTGGCATGTAATGGTAAAAAAATGGGGGCATGTTAAGGCACAATATGCACCTTATGAGATACCCTGGAGTGTCTACTTTTACAAATGGTAGGCCTTTGTGGGGGTTTTTGAACAGTCAAACTGTTATAATACCCCAAATGGAAGCATAGGCTCATTAAATCCCTCTCTCAAAATTCTACTGTGAATACTGAAAAGGACAGGTCTCCTATATGGCACTGTAGCTTCACAAAATAGTGCCAAAGACATACAATGGGGGTACCGTTGTACTCAGCAGAAGTAACTGAACACATAATAAAACTTTGTACAGGAATAGCACACACCAACTTTACAAAATACACATGAGAAGTTCTTTGTTATACGTTTGTGTGCGAAAACCCCCCAAAAACACAATTTTACTCCATTATTTAGCAGAGGTTGGCGGTAAAATGGCTACGTAGAAAGTGTCAAAACAACCTTAGGTAAATAGCCTGTGATGTCTACTTTATATAAATATATACTTTTGTGTGGCAATTTTGTTTTCTTTTATGGCCATTAGGCTTACAAGACAAACATACCAAATTCTAAAATCGCTCCACATTAAAATTTTATTTTACTCCTTGTGCTTTGTGACCTGTAACTACCAAAAAAAACTTAAAATCCCAGACACATTATATATTCTGTAAATCAGAACAAATAAATGAATTTATTTTTAATTACTTTCCTTAGCCTGCACTAATTAGGCACACATTATTATTGCAAAAACTGTAAAAAAACCCAATATTTTTCATTTTTTTTGCATTTTTCTGTATTTTTTTATAATAAGTAAGCATTTATATATATATATGTTATATCAAATTAAAGCCCTTTCTGTCCTTTAAAAAACAGTATATAATATGTGCCGGTGCAATAAATGAGAGAGATGCAAATTGCAGTTGAACGCAAACAGCAAGAAAATGCAAAAATTGCTTGTGTCATTAAGCGTAAGTCAAGCTTCTGAAGCTGTGTCCTTAAGGGGTTAAAGGATCACTGTAGTCTCAGGAAAACAAAGCGGTTTTCCTGACACTATAGTGCCCTGAGGGTGCCCCCACCCTCAGGGTCCCCCTCCCTTGGCGCTGAAGGGGTTAAAACCCCTTCAGCTACTTACCTTATTCCAGCGCCGGGCTCCCTCGGCGCTGGTGACCTCTCCTTCCCCGCCGACATCAGCTGCCGCGCGCGCATTCAAAGTGTTTATAGGAAAGCATTTCTCAATGGTTTCCTATGGACGCTCTGCGCGATAGAGGCATAATATGCCTCCAGCGTCGCAGATGCGCCTCTAGTGGCTGTCCAAAAGACAGCCACTAGAGGCTGGCTTAACCCCAAATGTAAACATAGCAGTTTCTCTAAAACTGCTATGTTTGCATCTCAAGGGTTAAAACCAGAGGGACCTCGCACCCAGACCACTTCATTGAGCTAAAGTGGTCTGGGTGACGATAGTGTCCCTTTAATATGAAAGAGGTGAATTACGGTTGAACAGACATATAGTCAAATACCAAGTTTTGTTTGTTTTATTTTGATCAAAACATGTACATTTGGCTCAGTCCTTAAAGGACCACTATAGTGCCAGGAAAACATACTTGTTTTGCTGGCACTATAGTGCCCTGAGGGTGCCCCCCACCCTCAGGGTCCCACTCCCACCAGGCTGAATGGAGAGGAAGGGTGTTATTTCCCCGTCATCGGCTGAATGCACATGCGCAGCAATGCTTTCCTATGGACGCTGGCGTCTTCTCACTGTGAAAATCACAGTGAGAAGCGCGGAAGCGCCTCTAGTGGCTGTCAATGAGACAGTCACTAGAGGCTGGATTAACCCTAATGTAAACATAGCAGTTTCTCGGAAACTGCTATGTTTACAGCAAGCAGGGTTAACCCTAGATGGACCTGGCACCCAGACTACTTCATTGAGCTGAAGTGGCCTGGGTGCATATAGTAGTCCTTTAAGGGGTTAAACGACCGGTTTGGGTACCATAACAACCTCTGAATCTCCCTGCCTCTTTGTCCGTCCGTTTTCTCAAAATCGGGAAACCAGAAGGCTATTGCAGAATTGGGCAACAACGCTATTGATTGGCTGAGAGTGGTCAGCTGATGCTCTTAGCCAATCAGTGACTCCTCATTCATAAATCTGGATTGAAAATAAATGTACCTTTTTTTTTAAGCCAGTTTTGTGGATGGGGAGTCATTGATTGGCTGAGAGTGTCTGCTGACCACTCTAAGGCACGTGCCACTGCCTGATTCTGCAAGAGCTTTCTGGTTTCCCGATTTTTTTTTAAAATGGACGGACAGAGAGGCAGGGAGATTCGGCGCCGGAACACAGACTTTGTGGTTAAACCTTTCAAGAACTTTTTAACCCTTTAAGGTGAGCCAGTGCCAGGGAACTCCGAGCACCATAAAAACGTAATTTTCTACTGCCCAGAGTATTCCTTTAACCACTTTACTGCTGAAGAGTTTGCAAAACATTGCTGTAATGTAGCCAAAGCGCAGCTTAGCGGAAAAGGGCCTTGACAGGGGTTAGGAGGCGGGCTTAGAAGGAAGCGGCTAGGACTGGTGGGTTGTGGGTAAGTAGTTTGGCTATTTAAATAAGCAGCCATTTTGGAATCAGCACTTTTAATTACCTACCTGGCTGAGTTTGTGTGCACCTTAGGTGTGCGCTTGCTGAGTCGGGTAGGTGTCTCTCTCTTTTGTTTTTCTGCATGTTGGGCGAGTTGGAGTGGATGCTGGGATCCAGGACAGCAGTGCGGGTCGTCCGTCCGACTGGAAGAAGGAACAGCTCACTTGAATGCAGGCGGCGACAAAGATGGCGGCAGATGGAGGCATCCTGCACAAGCCAGGAGGCTCCCTCATCGGCGGAGCACGGGGCGAGGCTCTGGTGAGGGTGGCCGAAGCTGGCTGCGAACCGGGAGGCAGGCATGGATGGTGCATGGTCGAGGCTCTGCCTCCCAGCGCGCGGTCGGTGCCTCGGGAGGATCAGTGGTCGTGGGCCGCAGCCCGGAGATCTGGCAGCATGGTCCCCATGCGGAAGGGGGCCAGGCTTGGAGTGGGGGTGCCGCGGGCAGCGGCGAGCCCTCAGGAGCTGGGTAAGTGATGGTGGGAGGGCGGCCCCAGGCGGGAGCACTACACGTGGCGGTCCATCCGGCTCCAGGGCCCACACGGAGCCGGCGGTCTACAGCTTAGAGGACTGGGCAGGGGGTCAGGCTATGGGCCCCTTTGGAAGTTGTGGGGGAGGTTTCCTGGGACCTTTCAGGGGGGTGCCACTGTGTCTCCCCCCCCACCCCTCCCCCTTGGCTGGTTCCACATTCCCCCCCCCCCCCCCCATACAGTATAAGGGACTTGCTGCAGCCAGGCATCGGCCTGGTTTGGTGCACGGGACTGGCAATCCTCCCACCCCACTTTTCTGATGAGTTGTGGGCAGGGACGCATCCGTGGCGCTACGAGGATGGCAGGCAAGCAGGTTATTCGGACAGCGCCTTGGGGGGTGCATCTGGGTAGAACTGCAGCGGCGGCAGGTGGTCCCTAGAGGTCATACTTTGGCGTGGGATGGGCAGTCGCCTGGGGGGCAGCAGCGGGGAGGAGCGGCAGGTCGGCTGGGGGCGAGAGTGGACGGGCCCCTCCTCAATATGCATGGCAGCACCGGTCCGGCTCCGGTAGCTCGGCAGGGGGATCGTTCTGTGCGCCCCCGGGCACGTGGTGGGGGCTGGTCATCCGGGTGGGCGGGAGTGGGTACCGCGCTGATGTCAAGCTCTACCCCCCCCAAAACCCTCCACCCGGAGGAGGACTGTCAGGTCGCCGCGGGAGGCCTTGTTGGCGGGCAGGTGCTACCAGGGGAAGGACGGGAGGGTAGCCTGGGTGCAGGCACTCTGCCCAGGTTTTTCTCATTCTCGCTACAGGTCTCGGAGCCGCTACTGGTCATTTTCTGCATCGGGTAGGGCTCCCCGGTTGGCGTGCAGGCGGCAGATGTCGAGCATCCTGGAGCCCATGGACCGGGTGGAGCTGCCCCGTGGAGAGGGGCTTGGCTGGTGAGTCCCACTTGGCACTACTCTTTCACACGTACTGAGCAAGTGGCAGTTATTGCTTACTTCTTTAAGGGCTGGGGGGTGTGGAGACGAGCGTGGGCGGTCTGGACGCAAGGGTCGATTGTTGAGGCACACGCGGGGTCGGGTGCAGGTGCACGGTGGGGGGTGGCCCAGGTATAGCAGAGGGCATCGGCAGAGGCCAGGGGCGAGAGGATGATCTGATGAGGGGTTCTGGATGGGGGGTACATCCCGGGTTGGGCAGGGCCGAGCGCTTGGGGGTGGTGAGTTTTGCTAAAATTTTCGGCGTTCTCAGTCGGTGGGCTTTATAGTCCTCAAGGCAGGGGGGGCAAGAACGATGTGGTGGAGGATATGGCCGCCGGAAGAGGTATCGTAAGATACTGCAATCGTTCGGCAACTGGGCGCGTGCATTGTGCGTCCTGGGGTGTCCTCGGTGAGGACTCGCCGGGCCAGTGTATATCGTAGCACGGCACTCTGGAAGGAATATGGGATTCTTATGCTAAGGCTGTAATACGACGGACTTGCGGGGTGGCGGGTACTGGGCAGTTTTGGCCGAGGTGGTAGTTCCAGGTGTGCGGTGGTTCCATCGAACCCACCCGCTGGAGGCGGCTGATGAGGGCACCAGAGGCGCAGCCTCCACCTTGTTTGCCGCCTTTGAGAACTTGGCTTACAGCTTTTCGAGATGGGTCGGCGCAATCTGGGGGTCTGCGGTTTGTTTCAGCATGAGTGGTTGGGTGGAGGAGGCACTTACAGCCTGCGTAGGGGGTTTCTAACGAGGTAAGGAGGGGAGTCGGCGTTGGCAGGTGTTGCGTCTGCTGTCACGGGTTTCACCCCAGTGAGGTTGGAGGGGACAGGGCCAGGGCTGCGCCGATACGGTGTTGGGGCGGTTGCGGGGTTGAGGCACGGGGACTTAAAGCGGGTTTCCTTCTTCTTCCTTTCTGGATAGAGAGGGGTCACGGGGGTTCCCTGTGGTGGTTCGGATACAGCTGGACGGGGAGGGGCGGTCGGGCAGGATGGAGGGCCGCTTTCGGTTTGGGTGGCACCGGGAGCATTTCGGCTCATGCACCGCCTCTCTTACTCAAGGGGCGTCATTGCTTGATGCTGTCGATAAGGAGCTATGCTCGGTCTCTTGCGCATCATTTGACCATGCGGTCGAGTTGGTTGAGTAGGCCGGGCCTTGGGGTTCTTTGATGGCCACGGGGAAGTGGAGGCTGCACATCTCTGGCTTCCCGTTCGCCCGGTTAGCAATCCCTTGCTGGACTGTCTATTTGTAGGGGGGTACGTGGTGGACTTGTGTCCACGGACGGGCTGTTTCACTCCTTGCTGTACTTCGCAGAACTTGGTTCCTTTGGGGCTGGGTACTTTGGATGGTGGCAAGGGATGAGTGGGTTGTGCACTGGGGGTGGATTTCGGTGGGGAGCTGGCGGACTCCTCTGCCTGCCCCCACAGGTTGCGCACCAGCGAATTGGTGGCGGGGCAGTTCAGAGTGACGCTGGCAGCAGGGGAGAGAGTGGCCGGGGAGTTGGTTCTGACTCTGGGGGGGTGTTGGCCTCCTCCGGGTAGGCTTGTAGGGCTGCAGGGCGTGGTGGTTGAGGTTCGTCGGGTGCGGGAGGTGACAGTGGTGCACACAGTCAATGACCGTCTGTGTCATTAATTCGGGTGGTGCGTTTCTTACGGCGCCTCACTCAGCGATGTGGGTCCCTCCAGGTAGTTGTCACGTTCAGCGGGTGCGTGGTTATTCAGGAACGTGGTGGTTGCTGCTTTCTCTCGGTGGGTAATGGTCCTGGTTTTGGCCGGTGGCACTTGGAGGTCACACTTTTAGGACGTGCGGGTTCGGTCGCGATCGGGCTGTGGGAAGCGTCATGCTAAAAGAATGTGTGGGAGCTTCGTACCGGCACCGTGGGCCGCGCACGCACAGGGCTGGGTAGCGCGGAAAAGCTCATGGGTTGAATTGGATCTGTCTCTGGTGGGTAGCTTGCGGTGAGATGCCGTACAATGGTTTACACTCAGGCGGTTGGCCAGGGGCTTTTACGGCGGTGGTGGGCAGGTTTTCGGGGGGCACTTCTCCTTGGGTTTCGGTTCACACGGTTGGGACGACCTTCGGTGGACCTTCTTGATGTACCGGTGCTCCAGAGGTCCGATAGGGTGCTGGGTTCTGGACGCTAGGAGGCCGGGGTCCGTGGGGTGTCGGGGGATCTCATTTGGGGGTTCCCTGATTTTGGCTTGGAAAGTTGACCGGGGGCCGCTGTTTTGTGCGGCAATTCTATGGGCAATTTTGGCACTTTTCGGATTGGGGGAACGGGTAAACTCCAGTCGGGGGTTAATGGGTGGTGTTAGGGAGTCTGACGCACGCACATCGTTTGGCCTGGTCCGCGACCAGTATCGGGGGTTGGAGCTTGGACGCGATGCTGGGTGAACTCCCAGGTTCAGCGCTGGGTGCGGCTGCCACGGCACCGCAGTTTCTGGCAGGGGGTCCATCAGTTGGCGGAGGGGAGTTTTCTGGTGCTTGCTGGACGGTTCTTCCCAGTCTTGCTTTTGGTTACTATGGTTTTACGTTAGGCTTTGCAAGCCTGGGGTTACGAACGGGTGAGTTGAGGTCGCTATCCTTCCGCTTTGGGGCGGTCTCAGAAACGACACGGTATGGCCTGGGGGGGGAGCCTTGGTCTAGGCGATAGGGTGACGGCAGCCTTTGAGCTCCCGCTTGCACGTATGTTTGGGAACGGTTGAATGGAGTCGGGGGTCCCTGGGAGTCCAGAGGGCCAGGGTTAATGTCGGTTTGTCTCACCAGGCAAACTTGCATGGATAGTTGGTTATTCGTCGTTCTCAGGGCCAGGAGGAGGGCTGCAGCTTGAGGTGAGGGTCAGCAGCTGGGCTTTCCGGTGGACTGGGTAGCGACTCAGTGGTTGGTTACGGGATGTCAATGGGGGACGTGTGTCACGCTGTGTTGCAGAAGCTCTGGCGTGGAGTTGGCCCGATTTTTCTTGGCCCACATGTGGGGGTGAGATCTGGGTCCGGTACCACAGCGTCGGCTGGCAAGACGGATTTGGTAAGGGATTTCAGGATCGGGAGGCCTGCTTACCAGGACGTTGGTGGTGGTCGGGGACGGTTCCCCAAATGGCGGGTAGCTATTTTGTTCGGAACACGGGCGGCATGGTGGCGAGGCATTGTGTTCAGGACGGGGGTTGCCGCGTTGTTTCACGAGGACGGAGTTCGCCTCTCCGACATGGGTGGGTCCTTCGGGCTCTGGATTGGCAGGAATGGCTGCAGAAGGCACTGTTTCCTCGGGGTGGGGAGCTCAGACGGCTTAAGGGTTCAAGGTTTGAGCTTGAGTCGTGATAAGGAGCTGAAGGAGAGGAAATAGGCTCCCCATTAGGAAGATTGATGGAAATGGAAAAATTGTGGTGATTGGTAAGTTGGTAGGTTTCGAGTCCTGTCGGTGGCTCAGAACCTGGTGGGGTAGGGGTATCCGGGTATACCCCTGTCATGGTTAAATTATGTTTGGTGTGGGTAGGGGTATCCAGGTATACCCCTGCCATGGTTAATTATGTTTGGCACTTTAAAGGACCACTCTAGGCACCCAGACCACTTCAGCTTAATGAAGTGGTCTGGGTGCCAGGTCCTTCTAGGTTTAACCCATTTTTTCATAAACATAGCAGTTTCAGAGAAACTGCTATGTTTGTGAATGGGTTAAGCCTTCCCCTATTTCCTCTAGTGGCTGTCTCACTGACAGCCGCTAGAGGCGCTTGCGTGATTCTCACTGTGAAAATCACAGTGAGAGCACGCAAACGTCCATAGGAAAGCATTATGAATGCTTTCCTATGTGACCGGCTGAATGCGCGCGCAGCTCTTGCCGCGCGTGCGCATTCAGCCGACGGGGAGGAGAAGAGGAGGATCGGAGGAGGAGAACTCTCCGCCCACCGCTGGAAAAAGGTAAGTTTTAAACACTTTCCCCTTTCCAGAGCCCGGCGGGAGGGGGTCCCTGAGGGTGGGGGCACCCTCAGGGCACTCTAGTGCCATGAAAACGAGTATGTTTTCCTGGCACTAGAGTGGTCCTTTAAGTTATGTTCATGTTGAAATTATGTTGGAAGAATGTTATATATATATATTATGTGTTATTTATATGGGGATCATTGCCTTGTACATTAACTGAAGGATACGGATGAGAGGGCGGGGTATGGGGCAATGACACATGTTTTCTATGTTAAGTTATTATTATTATTATCATTATTATAGTAGTATGGTTATTATCATTTTATATATATATATATATATATATATATATATATATTCATAATTATTTAATAAAAGCTGTGGACAATTTGACCCATATACCCTAGTGTCAGTGTTTTATTGGGGAAGGTATGTGGGGGGTTTTGTCCAAGGTTCCGACTGCCCATATGGCGACTATACACCGGTCATAGAGTAGCAAGTCCATCTAGCATCAGTGCCAACTGCAATCACTGTACACATGATTCAAGTAAGGATACTAATGTGAGCATACTGTTAAGCATACAAATGCAGAAAGATAAGTCCTGCGCTCACTCCCATCACTGGGCGGCTGCAATGATTACAGTACACATCAGCCCCAATATATAGTAAAAACCAAAGAAAAACTAGTTACCTGCGCTCTCTCCTTAATCCCTTTGTATTTTTAAACAAATACATAGGGATTAAGGAGATACTGTTAAGCATCTCTAATTGGTTACTTAGTATACATACAGCAAACATTCATTAAATTAGTGGTTGGTATGGTACTCTATTTGACCGGGATCCATATTACATGCGTGTCACCAATTGTAAAGTAAGCCCAGATGAGCCATCTGTCACATGCTATATAACATATAAAAAATAACTTATGCAAAACACTCTTCGAGGGTGAGAAGGGTTTCTGATTGCACTCAGGGAGACAGGAGCATAGAGTTGACTTTAAATGTGTTTCTCTTAATTTTTATATTTTTTCTCCCAAAACTGCCAAAGCAAAGTATTGATGAAATCTTATGCTCTTTAGAATGAGAATACTTTTTATTGGGGGGTTACAGGTACTCTTTAAATGTGTGTTTGAATCCATTATCATCAATGGGTTAAAGGGCCCACATGTTAAAACAAAGAAGGATAACGGGTTTACTCAATTTTACTGACTTGATTACTCTAAACTGGATACATTTTCAGCCTTTTAAGTTTGACATGTGTGTATATATGATCTGCAGGGCCGTCTTTAACGCGGGGCAAACGGGGCAGCTGCCCCGGGCCCAGTTGCTCCTGGGGGGCCCAGAGCAGCTGCCCCGTGTGCCCCGCGATTTGTGCAGTCCCTCTTGGACCCGGCGGTGCGGCTGCACAGAGCCGCACCGGCCCGCACGCTGAGGAGGCTCCCGGGTGGCTCATGCACTAAGGGCCACCCGGGGAGCATGTGTGAGCAGGGGCCCGGTCTGGCGCTGTGACGCTTAAACAGCGCGACCGGGCCCCTTCCTGTACCGGCTTCCTCCCGCACTTCCTCCCGACGGAGAACACAGCCGCGCAGGAGGAGAATGGCAGGGAGGGGAGTTCCAGAGGAGAACTCCCATCTGCCTCAGCCTGCCACTGGACCCCAGGGAAACCACCCTCCAGGAAAAGGTAAGAACCTGGAGGGTGGCTAAATGTATGCTTGTGTGTAAGTATGTCTGTGTGTGTCAGTATGTCTGTCTGTGTATGTATGTATGTGTGTATGTCAGTAGGCCTGTGTGTGTCAGTATGTCTGTCTATGTGTATGTCAGTATGCCTGTGTGTCAATACTTCTGTCAGTGTATGTGTCTGTGTGTGTCAGTGTATGTGTCTGTGTGTGTCAGTATATCTGTCAGTGTATGTGTTTGTGTGTGTGTCAGTATATCTGTCAGTGTATGTGTCTGTGTGTGTATGTATGTCTGTGTGTGTCAATACGTCTGTCAGTGTATGTATCTGTGTGTCCGTATATCTGTCAGTGTATGTGTCTGTGTGTGTATGTATGTCCGTGTGTGTGTGTCAATACGTCTGTCAGTGTATGTGTCTGTGTGTGTGTCAGTATATCTGTCAGTGTATATGTCTGTGTGTGTGTGTGTGTGTGTCAATACATCTGTCAGTGTATGTGTCTGTGTGTGTCAGTATATCTGTCAGTGTATGTGCCTGTGTGTGTATGTATGTATGTATGTATGTATGTCTGTGTGTGTGTCAGTATGTCTGCCAGTGTATATTTGTGTGTCAGTGTATGTGTGTGTCAGTATGTATCTGTGAATGTTTTAATGTCTGTCTGTGTGTATGTGCCAGTACGTCTGTCTATGTGTGTGTCAGTATGCCTGTGTGTGTGTCAGTATGCCTGTGTGTGTGTCAATACGTCTGTGTGTGTGTGTGTCAGTATGTCTGCCAGTATATATTTGTGTGTCAGTGTGTATCTGTGAATGTTTTAATGTCTGTCTGTGTCTGTATGTGCCAGTACGTCTGTCAGTGTGATTGCACATTGGGCGTAATTGGGGGGAGGGATAGGAGGGGCAGGGCCCAGGGGGCCCAAGAAAATGCATTGCCCAGGGTCCTAATCATATTAAAGACGGCCCTGATGATCTGCAAATACTTGGCAGCGCTGTCATGTTGAACAGTCACCTCAGCTGTTTACATGGGATCAGAAGAACATTCTGGCACAGAGCGTTAAATCACCCTGTGCTTTTGTTGCATTTCGAGCTAGTGTGTAAAAATAGCCTATAGGAAGCCTCACTTCTCTGGGTTTGCTTTGCAATGTTTGTCCTGAGGCCAGATGGAGCTGTGAGGCATGAGACTCTTGTAATCGGAGAGAGCCAGTTGCCATGATGGTACTGAGTGTGGAGCCTATTTACTCATGTGCTGAGTTGCTACATTTCATGTACACTATAATCATTAGAGGTGTGATGTTCGGCATCTTTGGAAATTCATCCTTTTTCCCCAACACAATTTTTTTTGTAGGAAATATCTATTTTAAAAATGAACCCATATAAAGAGAAGGCTAATTGACATTTCATCCATTATTCAAAGGGATACTCTAAGCACTGTAACCACTATCTTTCATTGTAATGGTTATGGTGCAAAGAGTATATGAGTGCAATCCCACTTATTTGCATTTTGAAAAAAAAAAAAAAAATGATGCTTTCCCAGTACCTAACGTTTGGCCCACGTCCTGCATCACAGCTAATGTGGAAGTAAACCGCTGCACTAGTCAGTCCATGTTTGAAAGACAATGGTAGGTTAGTCTATTGCCAGCAGTAGCAGCACATAACTGCTGCCCAAAATTGGAAAATGAATGCAGGTGTTTATCATGCCGCAACTAAAAGCCAGATAACCTTTTATACTGGCATGGATTCTATGTTTGTGATCGTGACTGCGTTATGGACATACCCACCACTGATTACACCCCTTCCTAAAATAAGTTTGGCACAACTTGGCATTAACACACTCTTTTCACCATAACTATAAGCATACATGGTGCTTGGATTAAAACAACTACTTACATGGTGTTCTGTCAAACCTGTCTCTTTATGTACATACAGTGTGTGTGTAGTTATGTATGCATTGGTATAATTTGAACAAACAGCAAAACCATTTAATACATTTCTTAAAATATATATACAGATGCGTAACTATATTTACTACAGCGCCACAGTTGTTCGATGCTTTATGAGCCTGGCCTCTAACTTGGCCCTAACCCCTTTGGGAATGGTATAGCCCAGTCCCTTTTGCAAAGTGTTGGTCTATGGTGTTCCCCTTCTAAAACAGCACTGTATGAGTATATCAGGATTCGTTCTAGCTCTGTACAAAGTGCTGTCAATGCTTCGCACAAATGCAAGAGCATTTCAACAGCATTGTGCACTTGGGCAGCCCAGTGTGAGAATGACAAATGTGATTTACTGTCAACGAGCTATGTGTACCTTCCAGGTTATCATGTCTCCTTTTCTGACAGGCCTCTTTTCTGACAGTTCCCCTTATTTGGTCAGGTCCACCCTCACTGATTCCTGGCCATTCCCATAAAAATCATGAAATACGCACATTGGCTTTGTTAGAATTTCACTGAAATTCCAATGAAGTTAAAGGATATACTGAGACAAATTAGGGACTACTTTGTCTTAATGTATTTACTACACTTGACAAGCTTGACAAATAAAGGTGGAGTTACACCCGTCTAGTTTTGTCAAGGGAGGGATTGTCTATGGAGGATCCTATGGTCTGGCGCATGGGAAATGACACACCCGTAGCTGAAGAAGACTGGCAGAAAAACCACTTCAGATAAGTAAAACTCACCTTCCCTTCACCCCGTGGTCACAGGACACCCATTGGAGGAGTCACCATCAGGGGCTCTGCAAAATATGCAAAGACCCAAAATATCACTCTGAGGCTGGCTCAGCATCAGGGGAAATGTTGTTCAGAAACACTTAAGATGACAACATCAGCTATTACTGGTGTAAGCAAATACCAGGCACCTAAATAAAATGATGGACTTTCTAGCACTTATTCAAAGTCTATGTGGCAGCTTGGACTTCCCAAACCAGAGTTTCTTCCTTCTGGCCGTAGGTAGATATAGAAAACGAATGCAGGGAAGCAGCGCCTTCACAAGTGTCCTCAACTCAAATAAAGATAATCACCAGCATCGAAAATACTACACCATATTGCATTTTATTTGTCCTCTTGTATTGCATATCACTCCATCTTATTGGGGTTGAGGAGACTTGTGAAGGTGCTGCTTCCCTGCATTCACCATCCAGTGCAATGTCTGCTAAATGAACCCCCCTCAATGCTGTGTGAAGTAATCGAAGATAAATACTGACACAAAGCGAAGTGTTTTATTGATGATGCCAAGTGTCCCTAAGTGAGTTACTATTTTCTTAACGTGGGTCAGAGGCCCAGCAAAGCATAGCCTGAGACTGATAGTGCTTACATTTTAACATAAACATTTATAGCACAGGAGTTTAGATGGGTAATTCATTGTCCTACCCATGTTATTATTATATTTGGTATTTGGAAAGTGTTACATTCAGCCAACATGAATCAATCTATTGTGAGCACAGATTTACCAAGTTATTGTTGCCTGTATAAGTACACCACAGCATAATAATATGATATTTATTGCAAACTGGGACATTTAGTATTGATACCCCCCCCCCCCCTTTTAATCACAGACCAGTAGAATAATCATTGTGTAACCAGACGCATATGAGAAAATGATTTAAAAAATGAATGGTGTGCTAAAAAAATATTGTATGTTAAAGGTCCAAAACCAAGACAGCCAAAATAATTGAACTATTGTAATAAGAAGTGAATGTTCCCCATCCCTGCTGGAATACACATTATCACAGTTTATGGTTGTTGTTTAGAATACGGTTTTGTTTTTAAATAAAATCAAACTTTTCCTTTTCTACCAGTATGTATCATTAATTTGTTTTTGATTCAGCACTGATTGCTGTGGTATATGTAAAATATATCCTTATGTACACAGTTTCTGTGGTGGTCCTTTTGGTTGGAATGTGGACTGGAGATATAGAGTGTTTAATGCTCCCTCCCTGTGGTCTGGCTTGTCCTGGTGTCAGCTGCCAGTGAGTGCCAGATCCAGCCCAGTGGAGGCTGTCCTCAGGCTGTGAGCTGGTTGGATGGTGGAGCTGTAGAGTTATTCAGCCGGCAGGGAGGATCCCCACACATCATATTCTCATCCACATTGCGCACGGTACGGCAGCAGCAGCAGCACAGCAGGGAGAACATGAGGGAAATAGTGCATATCCAGGCTGGCCAGTGTGGAAACCAGATTGGGACCAAGGTAACGTGACATTACAGCTATCTCACTGACTGGGCTGGCTGGACAGCCTTTCATTCAATATAATGCGCCTGGTGCTACATTACATTGGATCTGTAGAGGAAAAATAAAACATACATTCTATATTCAATATTAACCCTTTCATTGGAATGTTGCGTTGAGGCAGTGACTGAGTTGGGGTTGTCGGCACTCCTGGCACTGTAAGGGTTAAGTTGAACTGAGCGGTGTGTCAACACCAGAGTCAGCCGAGTGCTCTCTTATTGTGTCCCCCTGTTCTGGGGCTGATAGTGATCGCCAGATGTGTGATACAGTGTTTGTCTCAGTATCTTGTCATTAGAATGTTGCAAGACGACCTCCACTCTCAAAACAAAAATGAGTCCAAAGTTTACCCAGACTGAACTGATTTTTTTTTTTTTTGGAAATGCTTTGATTTGGGGGATGGGGAGGTGGGAGCTATAAAACAGTAAATGTGAATTAGCAACAATATATTTTTTTCCCCTCGTGGCTGTGATTGGGTGTGTTCTCTGCTCTTTATTTTATTATTTATTTCATTTTCCAAAAAAAAAAAAAAAAGTTAAAAAGAAAGAACAACGTGTTTCCTCTTCCTGAGGAGAGAGGATGATATTAATGTGAAACTATGAGCTGTGTCCATACAAGGCAGGGCTCATACCCAGAGATTGGACAGGACACTCCTAACACTAGCTTCTCCACTCCTGGCAATGCCAATGTGCCTAGTAAAACTCTTCACTTCAGAGAAAAACTGCACCAAACCACCCAAGCAAAATCGTTTAACTACCCCTTTAGCTAAAGCATTGGGGATTCTTTGGTATTTTATTAGAACCACTGTTTTTTGTTTTTTTTTTCCTCAAATGTGAATATTTATTGGGCAGATATGATTAAAACCTGGGATTCGACTTGTATTTCATCAGACATGTGTGTGGGCCCCTCAGTATGTTTTTATCCCTGTCACTGTGAGGGTTAATTCCAAGTTCTGTTCCTCACTGTGGGAAATTCTTGTAAATTCTGTCAATTCAATGTACTTTAAGAAGTGTATTGTTCAAGGTTTCACCGAGACAGTTATAAAGTTTATTGAAGACATTTATAAAATGTAAAGTGTGTCTGCTACAAATACCTTCTTATATAGGAAGCATATGAACAGTTAGGTTATTGATACCACAAGGAATAACATACATTTTCAGTTACATTTCTTACATTTTAGGAAGAGTGTGGGCAAGGAGCTATATCAGACTATCTCTCATCCTTCTGAAATCCTAGAATTGTCCGCCCCCCTATGGCCCCTTGTCCTGCAGCATTTGGAGCAGGGAGTGCCCCGGGTGCATTTGTGCAATGCCAGGAATTCCACCAGCTGCTATGGACTCACCTCCTACAGGCTGGCCTGGCACAGGGGGCAAAATATCATGTTCCACTCATGAATAAGCCCAAGATGATGAACACAAGGTGGCACATTTCAAACATTCCTAATTTGTTTTTCTCTCTCTTAATTATAATTTCTTAGTCAATCTGTGCCACCTTGGTATTACTTTCTAAATTGCACACATTAACACATTATACGATTTGCACACAGAAAACAAACCACTGAAAGCAGTAGTTAAAGGGACACTTTGGTCACCAAAACAACTTTACCTTAATGAAGCGGTTTTGATGTATAAATCATGCCTCTGAAGGCTAAGTGCCCAATTCACTGCCATTTAGTTAAATCACTTTTGTTTCTGTTTATGCAGCCATGGTCACACCTCCAATGGCTGTAACTCACAGTCTGTATAAAAAATGGTTTAGTTTTCAATCAGATAGTAACTTGCATTACAATTTTGTATTATCAGCTCTCTAAATTGAACTTTAATTACATACAGGAGGCTCCTGCAGGGTCTAGCAAGCTATTAACACAGCAGAAGATAAGAAATTCTACATTAAACAGAATTTTCAATAAAGGAAGTATGAACATTATATGACTCTTTACGGGAAGTGTTAGGAAGGCTGTGCAAGTCACATGTAGGGAGGTGTGACTAGGCTGCATAAACAAAGTGATTTAATTCATAATTGGCAGATAATTGAGCAGTGAGGCTGCAGGGACATGATCTATACACCAAAACTGCTTCATTAAGCTAAAGTTGTATTGCTGACTATAGTTCCCCTTTAAGTTATGATACCTGTTAAAATAGTAGAAACGTATTGCCAGCATGTACACCATATGGCTGTTCTCCAAAATTTTTTGAACAGCTTTATAACACTCACTTAAATCTAGCTCTGGCCCTACATTGACATTAATAAGAGGGTCCTCTCTGTCCCTCACTGTTTATTTCCCTTTCTCTTTATTTCTAATATTTTTTAAAATTCTTTATCAGGGTTATTCTATAAAGTGAGAATTCAAAGTTAATTTCAAATTTAAGGCTAAAGCAGTTGAACTGGAAGCATAAGCTGTATTAGATAATTTTTCCAGATTGGCTATTGTGACTGTATATTTGAAATTCCCTTCGAATTCTCACTTTGTCATGATAATTTGGTGGACTATTAGCTACTTAAGTCAGTGGTTACGTAGCCCTGCAGTATCACTGCTCAATTCTCTGCTATTTAGGAGTTAAATCACTTTTGTTTCTGTTTATTTTGACATAGCAACACGTCCACTGGCTGTGACTGGCACAGTCTGCATGAACACAAAATGGTTTCATTTTCAATCAGATCTTAACTTACTTTAGAAGCTTTTATCTCCTGGTCTGTAAATTGACCTTTAATTACACACAGAGTCTAGAAGGCAATTAACAAAGCAGGTTAAGAAATTGTAAATTAAACACACTGCGCAATAAAGGAAGTGTAAACATTAGATCTCACTTTACAGGAAATGTTTAGGAAGTATGTGCTTACTACAAGCAGGGAAGTATGACTAGAGCCGCATAAACAAAGTGATGTAACTCCTAAATGGCAGATGATTGAGCAGTGAGACTGCAGGGGCATGATCTATACACCAAAACAACTTCATTAGGCTAAAGCTGTTTTGGTGCCTGTAGTGTCCATTTAAATCAGAAGGCAAGGCTCAGGCTAAACTTGCCAAGCTGTGACTATAGCTGACCTAGAGAATTTTTCCAGATCAGATAATTAGCCTTAGTTTTGGCATTCAGTTTTAATTCTCTAAAATTCAGAGTTTAGTGAATATTCTGTCTACGCTGCCATATTTTGATCTACTTTATTGTTGCAGGTTACAGAATCATTACTAAGGGGTTTATTCACTGATCTGCAAATTGGAAAGAATTTCAGCCAAAATAGCCAAACCGGAAACTCTCTCCAGTTTGGCTATTTTGTACAATTTGTTTATTTTGAGCCTTGACCATTTTCTAAATGTACAGTGCAAAGATTACCCACCCCTTTACATGCCCATACCCACCCCTTTACATTCTCATACACACTCCATTACATGCCCATACCCACCCCTTTACATTCCCATACACACTCCATTACATGCCCATACCCACTCCTTTACATTCCCATACCCACCCCTTTACATGCCCATACCCACTCATGTTCTGTGGTTGCTTCTTTTTAGATTCCTTTTTGATATATACAATTAGAAAAAAATCTAAATCTAAATCAATGTTCCTGAATATGAATCTTCTTAAAGGACCACTATAGGCACCCAGACCACTTCAGCTCAATGAAATGGTCTGGATGCCAGGTCCCTCTAGTGTTAAACCTGCAGCTGTAAACATAGCAGTTTCAAAGAAACTGCTATGTTTACATTAGGGTTAATCCAGCCTCTAGTGGCTGACTCACTGACAGCCGCTAGAGGCGCTTCCTCGCTTCTCACTGTGAAAATCACAGTGAGAAGACGCTGGACGTCCATAGGAAAGCATTGAGAAATGCTTTCCTATGGACTGTTTAAATGCACACTCGACTCTTGCTGCACATGCGCATTCAGAGCTGACACCGGCACGGGGTGGAGAGTTCCCCAGCACAGAGGGAGCCCGGCGCTGAAGAAAGGTAAGTGTTTAACCCCCTTCAGCCCAGCAGGAGTGGTACCCTGAGGGTGGGGGGAACCTAAAGACCATATAGTGCCAGGAAAAGTGGTTATTTAAGTCCCTAGTAAGTGTCCTCATTGATAAAATGAATCTAGTGCTACAAGTTGGCTCTATTAAAATATTCTTGCGTGTCAATAACAGACAGGACAGGTATATAGTTGTGTTGCAGTGGAAATGTTCCTATCTATATAATTTATCATTAGAAATACACCGGCAGTTTTGAGAGCTGTAGCAGACTAAACCAGTTGTTTCCTCGAATTGTGAACTAAATGTATTTCCTTTGTCTCTTTCTCTTGTTCTTCTCCACAAGTTTTGGGAAGTGATCAGTGATGAACATGGAATAGATCCAGCAGGAAGCTATGTCGGTGATTCAGCCCTGCAGCTCGAGAGGATTAACGTGTACTACAATGAATCATCCTGTGAGTACAGGGGCAAATGAAGACAGGTCATGGTGAGGGGGTGAGCTCATAGCTGTGTTTCCTTCCATGTGCTTTGCAGGGAGGTTAAAATAGCATACATTATACATACACTGAGCAAAATTATAAACACAACACTTTTGTTTATGTCTCCATTTTTCATGAGCCGAACTCAAAGATCTAAGACTTTTTCTATGTACACAAAAGGCCTATTTCTCTCAAATATTGTTCACAAATCTGTCTAAATCTGTGTTAGTGAGCACTTCTCCTTTGCCGAGATAATCCATCCACCTCACAGATGTGGCATATCAAGATGCTGATCTACATGTTGTAGATACTGAGAATTAGAAAATGGGACAACCTGGAGCTGTCTGTTTAAAAGCACAAGGATGAGTAGAGGGATTAAACGGCACAGAAATTCTCTACTGCTGTGCAAGCATGTACAATTACACTGAGATATAAACATTATATACACGTATGATAATATAGCAACTCCACGTGAGTTCCTCTAGTGTCCCATAGAAGCAGAATATTTAATTTCCTTGGTTTCCAAGTCACGATTGGACCACCACCTCTGGAGCAGGTGTGGGTTATGCCTCGTTGTTCTGTAAGTCAGCACGCTGGCCATCAGCATAAATGGAAACTCTCTAGGTCTTACCTGATACCACATACATTAATTAAGTGGTCATTATTCTATGTGTGAGGAATGAAAACCTTATTCTATGTGTGAGGAATGGAATCCAGCAGATAAAATTAGGAAGCAAGGCCATCAGCCTATCTTTTCCGATAGTACAAGTCTGCTGGTCATCCTTTGTTTTTGTTAAGTATATGTAGCACCTATTTAGCCATTTGTGGACTGATTATGGCGAGGCACAGAATCTGTACCACCACAAATGACAGTAGCTGGAACACAAACTCTGAAAGTTCAAAAGCTTTCAGCATCCAGAGAAAATAATATGTCCATCTTCATCAACACAAGAAACATGGACCCAAAATAACAAAGATGACAGTAATGATGAATAGAAGTAACAAAGACAGAGTATGTAAATATAAAGGAAATAAACTGAACGGTCTACAAGAGAGTCTTTATGAAGCCCTCAGAAATTACAACCTGGATCCTAAAGACCACATGAAAGCATGGAATTCCCTACATATTTTGCATTTACAGCCCTTCATTCATTAGGCATTCTGTATTTACATGGGATTGTTACAGACTGGTGTATTATAATGGATATATTGTTCATGGACCTGAATTCCATTTAATATACACCAGGCCTTATAAAGTCTCTATGTATCTCTGTGCCTTTAGTCTCATGCCACTTATTTCCCCCAATGCTCACACAAAACCCCGCTTTTGGAAGGACTGCTGAGGTTGTGTTACTTGGCATGTTTTAATTGCTTTTTAGTTGAGCTCCTACTAGACTTGAAGGCAGCTTGTCCTCCTGATGCCTCCATAACTGCAGCCCTTACATATGCTGACAACTTGAGACAAGTGTGACAGCTCTGTGGATGCTGTCATGCTTGTAGGAAAATCTGTTTGCGACTAATGGAATGTCTCTGCAGGGAAGCCTTTCTGACCTTTATAGACAAGTGGTTTAAGATAAAGACTTGGTATGACCCAACTTGTGCACTGAGACTGAGATGAATAATTCATGTTTTAGCATCAGTGACAACATCCAGAGGTTACAGCTGCAAATACCATTGCAGTGTGCGTGTCCACTCATACTCAATGCCTACACAGAAATGCTGCTAACAGAGGCTGGGAAGCTGCTGAATTAGGCTGTGCTGAAGGGGTCCATTAAAACATTGTTTTTGGTCATTGCAACCGCTCCCATCCTGGTCTCCCCACCACCCAAAAAACAACCAAAAACATTGCCAAAACTCTTTTTATCTGGTTCCACTGCAAGGTTCTCTCTCAGTCCAATTCTCCTCCACTGACGTCATACACACTTACTTGAAAGTGACGGACATCGGGAGGCAGCAGGTTGAGGACATTGGGGGCATGGAGTGGGGAGGTACAGCCAATAGCTCTCTGTTGCCAGCTGCTTGTACATGCTGACCACAGATGCCAAACATGTACAGAATGTAAAAAATGTAAAAAGTGGACAGGTAACTGCAGTACCTAAAAAAAATAACAACAACTTTATACCAAATGCAGCCAAACAGCCCAAATGCTGCTTTTCTACTGACAGCAAAGGGGAGGCTAGAAGCAATATCCAAAATGAGAAATGCTGCAAGGGGTTAATTCTACTATGAGACAATTACCAGACCATTTACTATAATCAAATGTAGCGTATACAGAACAGACTTTTCAGCACAGAAATGTGTAAATGTCACCAATAGGGTCCAGACCTACACTTGCCGCTTGAGGAATGTGGAGTTTTTCATTGGGGGGGCCAGAGGGGTCATAAACTAAATTTGTCACTGTTTGTAACTAGCACTTAACCTTTCCCCCCCAATATGTGGTACTTTAAAAATGAAATAAAAAATGTTCATAGTGTAATATGTACAATTATAGTTTGGTATACAGTATTGCTAATCCCAATTTAAGATTTTGATTGTGATACATGTATATTTCATTAGGTTGATATTTACCCAGACCACTTCATCTCAATGAAGTGATCTTGGTGCAGTGGCCCTATAATTGTAACCCTTTAATTTAACCCTTTAAGTGGAAATCTCCACAAAAATCACTAAATTGTTATAGATCAGAACTATGTAAACAAACAATTGCTCATGTAAATCTGTTAATGGTAAGTTGCGGATTAGCAAACCACTACAGATATCGAACATCTTTCAAATAAACAAAACCTCTAGTAGCACTTAAAATGTTATATTAGGCCCTCCCGTTTAACTCCACACTAAACTTTTTTTTTACTATTTACCTGTTGGCTGCTAGTGGGCAAATAGTTTGGATTTTTAAAATCTAGGCCTGGATATTAATCATTCTATTCAGAATTTCAGCAGTCCGGTAGCGTTCTGTCAAGTTGGAATCCAAAAATATTTAATTAAACTAAAGTTGTTTGGGTGACTATTGTGTACCTTTTATTGTAATGGTTATGGTGTATAGATCATGCCCTTGCAGTCGTCTCACTGCCCAATTTTCAGGCATTATTGTTTATGCAGCCACAATCACACCTCCCTGCAGGTAACCTACACATTTTCTGTATTTAAACTTCCTTTATTGCACAGTCTGTTTAACCCCTTAACCCCTTAAGGACACATGACATGTGTGACATGTCATTATTCCCTTTTATTCCAGAAGTTTGGTCCTTAAGGGGTTAATTTAGAATTTCTTATCTCTTGATTTGCTTATAGCTTGCTAGAACATGCAGGGTCCTCCTGCATGTGATTAAAGTTCAATCAAAAGAGCAGCAGATAAAAACTTCTAAAGTAAATGCACTGTGCTTTCAGATATGATTGAAATTGTGCGAGTCACAGCCAAGGGAGTTGTGGCAAGGGCTGCATAATCAGAAACTAAAGTGATTTAAGTCCTACGTGGCAGAGAATTGAGACTGCAGGAGCTTGGTTTATTAAGCTAATGTTGTTTTGCTGCTTAGAGTATCCTTTAAACATTTGAAAACATACCTTTATATTCTGAAAACCACATGCAAACCATCAGCTATTATCCTGAGAGTCGACACACGTACTATCTACACTTAAGGGTCGTCACACTCAAATCAGCTGTGTCTTAAGAGCAAACATTACTCTCACCAGCTGTTTGCCTGAGAATAGCACCCTCACAATTAGCTGTTTGTCTTGCAAACTAGCACAGTCACCATCAGCTGTCTGCTGAATGTCTGCACGGTCAGCATTAACAACAGGTGGTCGTATCGAAAACCAACACAAGCATCACCAGCTGTATGTGCGAATAATCGGATACTGGGCACTTACCTGAGCCATGTGTCCAAGACGTAGTAATATAATGTCCTTATGGTATTTGGTCAGCTAATAATGTCATTGTCACTAGCTTTCTGTCTGGGTAGGTGGCAGAATAAAGCTGAGTACGATCTGTATGTAAATAAGCTAACACCATTGTAGACTAAGAAATATGTTCTATTTATTGTTGTTTGTTTAAAATCAACTTGATATAGAACTTGATAGTGTCTTTGATAAACGTAGACATTGCATACACACAAAGTGGAGATTTTTAAAATGTGGGCATAGATTTTAAGCATTCTGTTCCGAATCTCAGCTGTCCGGTAGCGTTCGGTCGGGCTGGAATCCGGATTTTGCAGTCCAAATAGTCCCATGCATAGCCAGGTGGTTTTGCCCATTCGTACTTTAGTGTGTAACCCTGTTTAATATTATGGGAGATATATTATGCATAAATGAACACTAGACTATCAGACCTGCTCTGCTTGATCTCTACTTTTCCAGTAATTGTCTGCTGATACCCAGTGTGACTCCGTCAAATAAATACTGTGTGTTTTGTGTACATTAGAATCCTGCTAGTAATACAGAATTGTTTACACATAGCAGGAATGAACTTTGGTATGTCTGAAATGTCTGAATTCAAGTCTAAAAATGGAACTGTTTTGTTCCTACAGAAACCTCGGCACAGCCTAGATCTTGAGCATCATATAATGGATTTGACATCAGGTTAAAATGCTATGTTTTAGTTACATAAGGATACAAAAATGTTGACCTTACATACAAGGTGACTAACCATTAATAATAAACCCATCTGTCATGGCAGTTACTGGTTTTTGGGAGGGGAGCAAGACAGAGCTTGCTAGTTGAAGTGTGCAGTTACTTGTCTAAGACCTTGCTGAATCATTACCTAATGATACTGGGGCTTTTTTCTAAACTAGTACGATTTAAGGTTTACTTGCATTAGAATTTTCATACACATTGTTTTGCATGATATTATTTCCATTGCCTTCCTTGATTGCAAAGCATGGCCGTTTTTCAAGCTAAAGGGACACTTCGGGCACCAATGCAACTAAACACATTTGATAGGTTGTGGCCTCATTATTATGCTGCATCTTTTGCATGCTCAAATATTTATACTTTTTGAAAAAAATAAACAAATGTTTAGCCGAATGCTGCAGCATAAGCCTGCCTCTTTAGCCACTCCCCCTCACTCCAGAAAAAGACTTCCTTATGAAAGGTATGCACAGCTCAGCCACTGACAGTAATAAATGATCTAAAGAACAAAACAGCCTACATTAGAAGGAGAGGACACTCAGGGAGACATATAGTAAGGATATCACTACCTGCTTATAGTTTCTCTGGCTGTCTGCATCCAGGTTGTGAATTAGAATTAGCTCACCCACAGCTGTAGCATACATTTGCTAAGGAAGTCATTATGGAATGAGGGGGCTTGGCTGAGGGGGCAAGCTTTTAGTGCAACATTCTGCAAAAAAAATATATTGATCAATGAGTAAATAAACTATGTCACCTTTATCATCCTTACAATTATACACAATCGACTTGAACATAAATGACTGGCACAAAGCGGGGGTGAAGGAGATAAGGCAACTATTAGATACAACACATATAAAACATTACCAGACCTGCAAACAGAAGTCTTGCTCTGCTCAAAAGAGCTGTGCGCATATCTCAGAATTAAAAATATACGGCTTACTCTTAAAATAGGAAAAACATAACCACCATCCACAAACTCTGCTGGAGGACTAAATTCACGACTAAACCGTTAACACTAGACTATCAGTTTATTGCACAAAATAATAAACCCCCTAAGCTACCATACATGCTCCAGTGGGAAAAAGAACTCACGAAGAGCGTTCGCATTAATACGTGAAACAAAGATATTATAACTAGCAAATGTGCATCCAAATGTCTGACACATTGGGAGGTGAAAAATAAGCTAGTAATGAGGTGGTACACGGTTCCCCAACGCTAGCTCAGATTTTCCCCTCTAGCTCAGCGGTGTGGTTGAGATGCAGCGGAGAAGTAGACTCAGGGTTTCACATATTTTGGTCCTATCTGTCGTTAAAAACATTTTGGAACCAAGCACTAGTTATGCTAAACCTGGTAAGCTCTGCTAACATACATCTTTCTTCAGAACTCAGTTTACTTGATATGTTTCCAGCAGACATATACTAACCGCAGCTACAATTAGTATAGCGGTGGCATGGAAATCTACGTCTCTGCCTCCTATACAAATAGTAATCAACAGGTTGCAACAATCAAGTAGGTATGAAACTATGTCATACCGCTTACTCAGTAAGCAAATAGTATATATGTACACACACACAACAAGCACAATATGTCTCAAAATGGGGGAGCAGTGATCATAGTGGATGAACTAGTGGTTGTTGAATGTTTGTTCGCGTGTCTGTATGCTGTTTTTGATACTTTACATGTCATTTAATAAGTTGTGTTTATTACTGCATTTAATGACTGATGTATAATCGTGTAATATATTTACAGAACCTGGATATAACTAATATATTTTACTTCATATGTAATGTAACGCCTTACAGCCAATAAAAACCATACAATGCAAAAAAAGAAAAAAAAGCTCCAGACATTGTTCAATTTCTGGACATGGCAAAACAGCCTTCTAATTAATCTGTATGTAGTCCAGATTTCAGGCTATACATGTGCAACCAAATTGCTAAAAAAATAAATAAATAATGGAATTAAATGCTCAGATTCAACATAATTGGCTCCTAACTGTCATACTGAATTTACACAATGCAGTTGGTCCAAATAGGGACAAACACTAATACAAGCTAATGTTGCAAAACCCTGCAGGTAGAACTATTATGATGGCCAAATCTATTCAAGAAAGAGTTAACTCCATGGAGGGGTTTTATAAACTCCAATTATGAAAACATATCTAGTAGGCATTTCATTAATAATTTATTCATTTTTGTTTTATATTTATATATTTACATTTTGCCCACTAGCTATTGGTGCTGTCAGGAAAGAAGCCCAGTGAATTTGGTTGAAGTTTAATGTTTGATAAATGTGTAAATCCTATATTTTATATTGGATTCTTATTTGAAGAAGACTCATTTTAAGGCTCATACCAGAGATTACTTGAGATGAGATGTGCTAAATTGGTTGAATAATACAAAATTACAACTGAATTTATCTTTATCAATTAGGAGAATTACAAATCTAGTTTAGATCCTGCCATTGGACTAAATTTGGACTTAATCGAATAACCACGATGAATTGTTTTACTAACACATGCCTTACATGTGGCTGTTGGGTAATCACAATGTTGTGTGCTTTATATGGCTAGCTTTGATCACGCCTTAAAACAGTGACACTTCCAAGAAGGGCTCCAGGCTGACTGGTACACATGGGGTTGTGTGGTTTGCGGATTAATTAAATCACAAGAAAAGAGCAGAACATGACATCAGGGGCCCAGGCTGAATTAACACCCAGATATTTTACTGAACGTCCTTAGTCATACTTCTAGGACTTGACTACATAAACTTTAAAAATAAAAAATATATAATAGTAGTTTGGTACTGTGACCTGCAGATAGTGTTGGACTACAACTCCCATATTTCTCTGCATTCAAATGCATTGAAGAGAACTGTGAGAGGTGTTGTCCAGCCACATTGATAGGACTGCAGTTTGGGACCACTGTAGTATCCAGCCCTCATCTGTTGAAGCCAACTAAAAAGTCAAATCTACCCAGGTGGCAATAATTTGCCATGTATATAATATGGCAAACATATCCTTTATTAATAATGGTAAAATCAATAAACATTATTTTTATTTACAGCTCAAAAGTATGTGCCAAGGTCCGTCCTGGTGGATCTGGAACCAGGTACCATGGACAGCGTCCGGTCTGGCCCATTTGGACAGCTTTTCAGGCCCGATAATTTCATTTTTGGTAGGTATAAGTATAGATAGAGATACTCAGTAATAAAAACATAATGAAGGTTTAATTCAATGTTAATGGGTTTTTGAGTCCCCTGATGTAATTCACGAGCAAGAGATGTTTCATGGCACTGGAACTTTGATCTAATTCTGATCCTTCCAGAGATTAGACTGAATTTTAAGGCAATGAGGGCCATCATGGGATATGATGCGGTCATCCCCCCCCCCCCCACCCTCCATCCTTACACCTATAAAAAGGCACTTTACTTGTCAGTTACTTTTATCTCTGAACCTTTACAATAAACAATAGTTGATGCTATATATCAGAGTCCATACAGATGTTCAAACAGCTACTAGATGCATACTTGCAAAAACAGAATATTCAAGGATATAATCTTTCAATGTAGGGTAATAACTGCTTGATCCAAGGATAAATCTGACTGACATTCTAGGGTCAAGAAGGATTTTTTTTCCTAGCTTGTTGCAAAATTGGAAGTGCTTCATACTGGGTTTTTTGCCTTCTTTTGGATCAACAGCCATAAACATATGTGAGGAAGGCTGAACTTGATGGACGCAAGTCTCTTTTCAGCTATGTAACTACGTAACTATATGTAACAATCTATGTATATAAACCTTCCATGTGGGATTTCTTACGTGTCATGTTAAAAATTTTAACAAAGGTCATTTGCTGAAACAATATATACTAAGTAGTAGCACTTTTCCATTCAAAGCTTTCTACTAGTGTTGAGAGTACTTGAACTGACATCACGTGCAACTGCTTTTGGTGCTAGTGCACATGTTAATGCCCAGGAATTCCTGCAGCCTAAAGCAGCCCCTATTCTTTTGGGAAGGAGAGGCTAAATATTATATATAAATATTTATTTTTTTTGCAAAGTTTGAACAACTTCCACTTCTTTTCTACCAATTAAGGCTTAGTTTTTGTTTGTTCTTTATGTTGTGTTTTTTTTTTTTTCCAAATATAGGACAAACTGGTGCAGGAAACAACTGGGCAAAAGGACATTATACAGAGGGGGCTGAGTTGGTAGATTCAGTTCTGGATGTGGTCCGAAAGGAATGTGATCATTGTGACTGTTTGCAAGGGTTCCAGCTAACCCATTCTCTTGGAGGTGGAACAGGATCTGGAATGGGGACACTTCTCATAAGCAAAATAAGAGAAGAATATCCAGATAGGATTATGAACACATTCAGCGTTATGCCCTCACCTAAAGTGTCTGATACTGTGGTTGAGCCCTATAATGCAACACTGTCTGTCCATCAACTGGTGGAAAACACAGATGAAACATACTGCATTGACAACGAAGCCTTGTATGACATTTGCTTCCGTACATTGAAGCTCACTACACCCACCTATGGAGATTTGAACCACCTAGTCTCAGCTACAATGAGTGGAGTTACCACTTCACTACGATTCCCTGGCCAGCTCAATGCAGATCTCAGAAAACTAGCGGTTAATATGGTACCATTCCCACGTCTTCATTTCTTCATGCCAGGATTTGCACCACTGACAGCTCGGGGAAGCCAACAATACAGAGCCCTCACTGTACCTGAACTTACACAACAGATGTTTGATGCCAAGAATATGATGGCAGCTTGCGATCCACGTCACGGGCGGTATCTGACAGTGGCGACAGTCTTCAGGGGACCAATGTCCATGAAGGAAGTGGATGAACAAATGCTTGCTGTTCAGAACAAAAACAGCAGTTACTTTGTAGAATGGATTCCTAACAATGTAAAAGTAGCTGTATGCGACATCCCACCACGTGGCTTGAAGATGGCCTCCACATTCATTGGCAACAGCACGGCCATCCAAGAGTTGTTTAAGAGAATCTCAGAGCAGTTCTCGGCCATGTTCCGTAGAAAGGCTTTCTTACATTGGTTTACAGGGGAGGGCATGGATGAAATGGAATTTACAGAGGCTGAGAGCAATATGAATGACCTGGTTTCTGAATACCAGCAGTATCAAGAAGCTACTGCCAATGATGGGGAGGAGACATTTGAAGAAGATGAAGAAGAAATTAGTGAATAAGAAGCTGAATGCAAAATTAAAATCAGCAGAATCCATATTTTTTAAACAAATTGAAATTCTTAAATTTACATTTCTCTGTTACACTTGTAAATGTTTGAAGGCCATTTCAACAACAAAACTTTTTTTTGTAGCACTTGAAAGTGTGGGGAAATTTACACTTCTAGGACAGATTTTGTAATACAGATCATTGTTTAATAAAGAAGATACACGTATATTTGTATTAGAAATTTTGCAAAATGGTTGAAAATACAAAAAGGTAAAATGTTTAATAAAAGTTATTCCTTGCTAGTTGTGTTCACCATTGTGGATTTTTATTAGTGCATAAAAAGAAAAAGTAAGGACTTCTTGCTAAAGGTCTTGACTAATTTTGCAGGCCACCTAAATGTCCCACTATTGGCGGGACAGTTGCTATTTAATGCCATTACTATTTCCGAACTTTCTTTGTTTTATTTCTTCCAAAAGATAAAACCTGCATTTTATGTATCCTTTTAAGTGATTAAGTAGATATGTTGCCTTCAAAACTACTGAACCTGGAAAATAGTATAGATGTGTATGTTGTCAAATTTATCCATAATGTCTTAAAATTTGAAAAAATGTATTAAAAAAAATAAAAAAAATCTTCCCTATTCCTGGTTTAGTCAACAACGATAATGATAATTGTAAATGTGCTCTAATTTGGAGCAATATGCCCCCACCATCATTTCCCTTGTATCCACCAACTTGATTAACAGAATTAAAGGCACATCCTATTTTTATTTTTTGGGGAGTAGTTAAAATGAACAAAAAATTTGTGTACAAAAGCACACATGCAGATTCACCAATAGAAAACCAGAAGAGAACAGTGATTCGCCAAGAAGAATTTGGCTTTTACTTCCTTTCAACAGCAAAGTATTAAGTATTATTATTATTATGTTATTTATATAGCGCCATCAAATTCTGCAGCGCTTTACAATGGGTAAAAAAGGGACACTATAGTCACCAGAACAACTACAGCTTATTGTATTTGTTCTGGTGAGTAGAATCATTACATTCAGGTGTTTTGCAGTAAACCCCGTCTTTTCAGAGAAAAAGCAGTGTTTACATTACAGCCTAATGATAACTCCACCGGCCACTCCTCAGATGGCTACAAAAGCTGCTCACTGAGCAATACTGCCACCCAGTGCCCAAACCCTCTGATTCAATGCATCTCTAGGAGAAGAGGCTGATTGGCTATGGCTGTTTTTGACTTGTGCTGGCTCTGCCCATAATCTGCCTCCTTAATAGTCTTATCCAATCCAATGGGAAAGCATTTTGATTAGCTCAGAGAATCACTTCTGATGATGTCAGCCAACCAGGCAGATCAGACAAAGGTAGCAGGTGCAGACTTGAATCAAAGTAACATTATACTATAGTTAGGGAGTGGGGGGGTTAGATGGTAGTTTTAGCACTATAGGGTCATGAATACGTTTGTGTTCCTGACCCTATAGTGTTCTTTTACAGAAGAACCATCATATAGTGTTTTTACATTTTGCAGTGTCTATACATTACAATTTATAAAGCATAAACATAGTTTGCAGATTTGTATAGTGGGTAAATTAAAGCGAAAATGAAATTAGGGTAAACCAATTAGCCAAACAGGGAAAAAAGACAAGTTATACAGAAGACCAAGTGTAACGTATCCAGTGTGGTAGGCAGACTTTTGCCAGGTGTGTAAACATATTTGAATATATACACTAAACTACACAATATATGCAGAATAAGGTGGAATAGGGTCCATCAATTAGTGGTAGGGAAGTTGTGGGAAACCAGATGAAAGTAGACTGCCCTAGAAAAGGATCTCTCTTATTGGGGGTTGCAGTGTATTCCATTAGGGCAGGACTAGCAAACTCCTGCCGGTGAAAGGTGGAGGAAGGGGTCAAACGGAGTATAAATGAAGCTTGTTAACAATGAGGACAGGCCAAGTAGATTTATTTTTGCCAATACGAAAGGGCATGTGGTTTGGGGTACATTTGGGAGACCTTGCAAGGTGAGAATACCAGATATTTATTCTGGAATGTGTGGCCATCAAGTGTGTAGAACTAAAATTCCATGAAGCTTTGCCCACACCCAGCATTAAGAAGTAATTATAGAGAAGTTCTACCCCAGTGGTTTATTTACTACATTCCAAATGTCCTTCAGAATAATGAAGTATTATTTTTCCATTTGGCAGAAGAATAGTAGAGAGAATAGAAATATATATTGTGTGTGTGTGTGTGTGTGTGTGTGTGTGTCCACCTAAACTTGTGTCCATGACTACTAAAAACACAACAGATACAATAGTCTACACCCAAAGCTAAAAGTACACCTGTACTGCATCTTAAGGAAAGCAAAATTAATGTTAATCACATTGTCATCAGTGTAGGACAAAACTTGGGCTTTCACATGTTCCTTCTGAAGCAAACTATCATGCTACATTGTCAACCAAAACAGAATGAAGACTTATTTAATTTATTTAATAGTTTAACAAAATATTTATACAAAACAATACATTCAGGATTGTGGAATCAACTTTTTTAGAAACATGCGTAAAGCTTCTTTTATAAAACATTTCCAAATTTCTTACAATATTAACCAAATAATTACTTTCCTTCAGACATGTCTGCATTGGAGTTTCCACTTAAGATAGAAATTCGTATTTTCTCTAGCAGCAAGTTAGATCAAGAGCAATGAAAAAGTAACGAATGATAAAAGCTCATTGTTTTAAAGGCAGACAGTTATGTCACATTTTAATCCGCTCTTAATTTTGTTTGGAGGCATCAAGGGATTTAGACTGGAACAATAATCCCATTATAATTAACACTGGAAAAACGCAGATATAAAAATAAAAAAAGGTGCAGGATCTGGAATACATAGATTTTTAGTTGTAAAATAGTTCAGATTCATCTTTCATGTACAAATTAAAACTATAACATATACATGGGTAGAAGCATCCAAGAGAAAACTACTCGAGTGTCACAGGTCAAAAAAAGGCCTTCAAATCATCAGCAAATACTAAGTGAAACAAACAAAACACCCCCCTCCCCACCACATATATAAAACGCTTGTGTCTCCAATGGTAGCTTTGTCAGAACCACTTTACTCATGCACACTTTTGAATTTCATCAAGCATTTGTTGTTATGCAATTTTTAAGTGCAGATTTTTTATTAAATGTGATTCTGTAACCAAATATATGCAGTCGCCAATAACTCCATACTGATATTCCAGTTACATAAGTGACTGCAAGTACATTAGTAATAATAATAATTGCAGGTATAGGCTATTGGGGGTGAACAGATATTTCTCAACTGTCCTAGTGTTCGGTCACAAGGACCCACTCTCGGTCTCTCCTGCAGATTTAGTCGACTCTATACTCCTTTGCATAATCCACCATCATATTATTGGACTATAAATGTCAATAAATTCTGTACTGTGACTCGAAAGATTCTCAATGGCAGATACCCTGAGACACAACACAAAGATTAAATACAGAAAAAATGTCACTTTCAGGACTTTAAATCCGGTATTTATACATACAAGGAAGTTCTTAACTCGTGTTTTAGGACACAAAAAGGTGTTTTGGTGGCTGACAGACACATCATGTACTTTCCATGTAAATGCCCACAATAAATATACACAAGAAAATCGTAATGTAGCACTTCAATTAAATTATATTAAAGATATATGTGACCTCAAATTAAACAGGCACTCAAACATGGTTATTCACTAAAGTGATTATTGTTGGGACTTCAAAGTGAATTTCAAGCTTAAGGCCAAAATTGCTGATTTTGGAGAATTTATCCATTTTGTCCTTAACCCCTTAAGGACACATGACATGTGTGACATGTCATGATTCCCTTTTATTCCGGAAGTTTGGTCCTTAAGGGGTTACATTTGAAATGTATGTACAATTTGAATACCTGATAATTTTCACATTAGTGACCATCCCTGCTAGTACTGATGTCCTGAGCCAACACACCAAAATATGAAGAAGAAAAAAAGTTGAGCACTTCCCAAAACCAACACTTTCAATACACACATTAAATGTATGAACTATGATACCTGAACTAGTAGTTGTACAAGTTTTTATCCAGTAAATCTTTGACTTAAAGGAACACTCCAGACCCTTAAAGTACTCCAGCTTGCTGAAGTGCTTTATATGTGAACAGTGTGCCCTTTTCTTTATTTTTTTATTTTACATAAAGATTTGAGTAGAAACTGTAACTTTTATAAAGTAACCTTGCTATGCAAAGACTTCTCATTGAAATGGAAAGCCTGTGATTGGAGAGTCTCAGAACGTCTGGGCTGTGTAGAAGGAGGAGGGCTTACAAAGATCTGCAGCTTTTGGTTATACCCCCAAAATGAATAATTAAACCTATGCATATTTTTATTTTGGCTAAATGTACCATACAGTGATATTTAATTAAAAAAAAAGTTATTTAGGCAGTGGAGTCTCCCATTCAAGGAACACTCTGGGCACCATAACAACTTAATCAAAATTAAGTTGTTATGGTGCCAGGTGGTGTCAGATGATGGCATACCATCAAAGGTTAAACCAATCACAATCTGTTTAACCGCCAAGACTGTTCTCCAGCACCGTTCCGCTCTGACCCAGGAAATTAGGAGCATTGAGCAGGATTTCCACTGATTGACTTAGAGCAATCAGCTGCGCCACTGCTCGAGCTTTCCATTATGAAGAATTTCAGAAAGCGGCAGGACAGGGAGCCTGGAATACTGCTGGAGTACAGAGCTTGGGTTTTAAATAAACAATATTTGGAATATACTTGTGCAGATTTAATCGGTTTGGTTTCTTCATTTGCATGCTTCAGTATGGTTAATAGTGATAAAGTAAAAGATGGGATGGTAGCCTTTTCATGCCACTAGTCTCTGGAAACCTAAAGGTTTTTTTATGCAATTTGTCAAGAGAGTGTGGATGTGTTACTAGTTTTTCTTTAACCCCTTAAGGACCAAGCTTCTGGAATAAAAGGGAATCATGACATGTCACACATGTCATGTGTCCTTAAGGGGTTAAATATGGATATCTAGATACATCTAAGTTATTGTAATATTAATGTAATGTATTTTAATTGTTTCTTACCTTTTTAAGTTCCTCCTTTAATTGTACCTGGTTATACTTTAGTTCAAGGTTTATGGGTTACAAGTTTAGATCTATGTATAAGTATTACATTTTGAAATCTGATCTCTATTCTTTTGCATGTTAAAGAAAATGAGGGGACATGAAAAAAAGTTAAACGCAGTTGTTTTTATAAGCACAACTACATTTTGAGATATGAATTAACGTTTTAAATATGATATGGGGGGGACGGGACAAAAAAGCTTTTAATTTACCCACAAGCCACCATCCCAAATACTATATAGTACACATAAGATTGAGGTGAAGTGGTTGCGTCATATGGCGTTACATTCTGAAAGGGTTCATTTTCTTTTGGACACTAATAATGCAGAGTCTTTCATACTTGTGTGGAAAACACATACACATATATGTATACAGTCGAGATTTCAGGAGAAATACATTTTATTTAAAAAGTGCTCCAAATTCCTATGAAAATAAAGTGTCTTTTGTCCAGTGTCAAAAAGTAGTTATCTTTCCACTTATATGCCTGGCAATCTGCTCCTCTGAAGATTCTTCTTTCTCCTTCTCACGGTCTACGTTCCAGTCTTTCAGACCTTCAGGAAGGGAGGTATCTTCCTCCAGGCCTCCAGTGCCTTCCACAAACTCTTCGTAAGTAGACTTCTCAGCAAATGGTCTGGGGCCCAGTAGCTCCACCATATCACTTTTACTAAGCACTTCCTTGTCCAAAAGCCGAAGAGCAATCTACAAAATGACAAGTGTCTGATTAAATGAGAGTATTATACTGCAAACAAGCCACATTGCAGGCTCAGTACACCAAAAACTAAACACAGACACTAGGGCTCAAATCAGATGCTTAGATTTGCATCCAGGAAAGAAAATAACTAGTGCATTTAAAGGGTTAAGAGGCTGTTAAAACTACATTTTGTCAAAGAGTCCAAACTGTTGTCAGTCAGTTTAGTATAGCATGAACATTGGAAAATAATTACACATTATCTAGGTGTACATTAATACAATACAAATTTATTTTATGAAAAAAATACTCACTACTCCAGGGTTAGTTCCTTACCACAACTCTCACTGGACAGAACTTCACTCTAATGTCATAATGGCCCCATAACCCATCTATACCATAGTCTTTCTTTTTTGTCCACACTCCCTGTACAGGTGTAAGGCTTCAATAGTTTCCCCTCTCCTCTTTTAAGGCAGCTTATCGGGTCTCTTCAGGTCCTTTGGCTTGGAGGAGTTTAACCACTCTTCCCATGAAAGCTGCAGTATATTGCATCTCTCAAAGGGTGACCCTCCACAGAATATCCTGGGCCAGGGAGCATTTGCTGTAACTCTGTGTGGAAGCAGATAAAGATGGGCAAGATGGAGTTGCATGACCTCCTTTCCTGGACCCATACCTGTCTCTCTTTCCGTTTGGATGGCATAATTTGGGCAGTGTATAAGAGTGTGTGGTAAGTTAACAATACTCCTGTGACTCCTATTGCAAAGATAAAGCAGATTGGAATTCCGATTTTTCATTAACTGGAGGATGTGCTGGTTTTGGTAAATTTCAGACAGACATCATCTGTTTTGCTGAATCATGGCTGGATGATCAATTAAAAGAAAAGCCTGCTGACTCTAATCTGGCAAATTATTTTTCTTGGAGAAGTGTGACACTGGCAGTTGGAATAGTGGAATTATTTTTTTAAAGGGAGTGCAAGGTTAAAGGAAAACATGGAAAGAGACTGGAAACACTTCACAAGCCTTTTGGGGGTGTCTCTGTCATAGACTATAAATCTGACAAGACAGGCTTGATGTAATTTAAACATTTGCTTGAGATGCTTCCTCAGTCATTACAAACAGAAGAGCATGTTAGTGCAGAATGTGATCTCGGTTAGAGTCAAGTGAGAAATGTCATGGTGGTTAAAAGACTCCATTCTGTTTCATAGATTCCTTTTATGTGTCATTACATGGCAAGTCCTGCCATCAAATGTTTGCCAGTCATGCTGGGAAGTCTGCATTGAGAAATTATGCTCCAGGACACTGGCATTGTTTCTATTGTGTATTGTTACTAGATTGTGATATGGATGGGTTAAGGAGGTAGTTCGGTCTAATGGCAGTTGTGAGAGGAGCCAACTCAGAGCTGCAGAATATGTTGGTGCTTTTAAATACCAATAATAACAACAGCTCTGTAGTAGTTATGACATCACCTGTTGTTGGGAAAGGAAAATAATGACACTAATAAATACATTAACATATAAATAAAAATATAATATAAATGTTATTACTGTATTGCACCCTCACCTTTTCAACTTCAGCCTTCTTTTCTGTAAGGAGCTCGAGTGTTCTCTCATAAGCAGTATTGATAAGTAGCCTAACTTCATCGTCGATCATTCTTGCTGTTGCCTCACTATAAGGCTTTTCCAGTACCATTTCTCCTTGGCGTGGAAGGTCGAAGGATACTTGTCCAACTTTTTCATTCATGCCAAACTGGACAATCTGACGGGGAAAAAAAAAGTTGCAATGGGTTGCATGAATGTCTGACTTCTCTTGGACTACAGATAAAAGATATAGATATGGAACATTTTGCACTTTTAAGGTGCATAGAAGCAGCCTGAAATACTCAATTGAGCACGGAGGGAAAAAAATCCCCCCAAAATTGATGGGTATGATGCACAGAAAAGGTCTCAGTCACCTAAAACTATATGCTTTGTACAATATGTCCAGCAATAAATGTGTGTAGCATTATGGTGCATTTGAAAATCAGTTGTGTTACTACTTAATGTGAGAAAAAGATATTGGGTCCTACAGTAACCTACTTTTTTACATTTTTTTTTTTCTTACAACTTACAGCAAATTAGATCGCAAATTGTCAAGAGGTGATTTAGTTTATACCACTTTCATAACACAAAGTATTCAGAACACTAAGTGACTGTTTGAGCTATAATTCTTCCCGAGTGATTCTCTGAGGTTTCAAATCAACTCCCAATGTTATGGCTGATTGGTTATATGATTTTATCCTATCAGTAACCTATAGGTATAGTAGCCATATAGATTTTACAATGGACAAGCAACCTGCTAGTGCCATGACAGGTTCTGTAAGTTCTAAATGCTTACATAAAAAGTGTGTATGAGAATGGTGCAGTCAGCATTATACTATTGTAACACCAATCCACTTTTTCACATACCTTTTAAATAATCCCTATACATCCATGTAGGGAAGCAGTGCAGAATGTCATCTTGACTGGTTACAGCTTGAATTATGGTAACTAACTAACAAGATGGAACCGACAAGCAATAAAAAAAATAAAAATACTGAGTTTGAGGATGCACATAATGCCAGGCAGATGTAGATCTTAGGAGCTCCTTAAGCATGAATGGAACTTGGGAAATAAACTGTGAATTAAGAACACCCTTATGCAAGCATTGAGTTCAACAGAGGCACACTTGCCTACAGATGAAATGTGTCACAGGGACAAAAATCTATTGTGCCTGGACAGTATTACTGGATGGACAATCACCCAATCTAAATCTAGTCATGCCTATGTATCAGCCAACATAATATAAAGATCCTCCCCACTGCATATTATAGCAATGCTTCCTATGACAAGTTCATTTCTCAGTTACCTCCAAAAAAGCGATCAATATCAGATGATCAGATCACAATGAAATACATGGGCAAAAGGTACAAATTTTTTTTCTAAAACCAGAAGGGCTGCACTGTTATGCATATGTTGGCATGGTTCAACCTGTGAGTTCATTAAAATCAATGATACCCAGTAATACACCAATCAACCTTAAAATTAGAAAAGCAGACTCAAACCGGTTTTGCTTTATTTGTGTATGGAAATACATTAAAGTACATACCTGGGCATAAGCACTTTGTGTTACTTTCTTCAGATCATCTTGTGCACCAGTTGTAATTTTCCCAAAGAATATCTGCTCCGAGACCCGTCCTCCCAGTGTCATGCACATTCTATCCAGAAGCTGCTCTTTAGTGTACAGATATTGCTCCCTAGGCAGGTACTGTGCATAACCAAGTCCCTTCCCCCGTGGGATGATGGAAACCTGGAAATACAACATCAAATTTAATTACAGAAATGTTCACATGTTCCATATCACGACTAGTTATCCCAAAAATACAAACCAATATGTTTTTACAATATACATTGGAAAATGTAAGTGCTATTTAGAACATCCCGATTCTTGACCATTGCCCCAGTCGAACAGTTCTGGTAACAAAGCAAATAAATGGGGGTTAACTGTAACTTACACATTGCACCCAACATGTTTTGATGCCTCAACAGCCCCAATGTGCACCAAGTTATGCTTAAAATTTATTGGCATAATATTTCATTCCTACATTGTTCAAGCCAAATTACAAGCAAATGTGTAGGTGAAAAGTTATTAAGCTATACAGAATTTTCACCTTCTTGGGGTACACAGAGGGAAATTTCAGTGGTCTGGAACAAGTGTGTCCAGACAACACACTTTTTAGGAAGTTTCCAGATAAAGGAAGGGCTTGCTGGAAATGCTGCATATACACAGGTCAAACGAAGGAATTTAAAAGCTCAAGCCAAAGGGTTAATAAAGATTGACTATAGTCTACACCATGGGTCGTCAACCTGGTCCCTACCGCCCACTAGTGGGCGTTTTAGGATTTCAGGTGGGCGGTAGGGATTTCCAGGTTTTGACGACCTGACGACCGGGCGGGCGGGCCGGTGGTACCCCTGCGACTGGGTACCGCCGTGACAATTTGCGGCCCCTGCCCGCGCGGCATACCGCCGGGGCCGCATATGGAGGGGTCCACCGGGTGGCCCAGGCTGTCAGGGCCACCCGATGGATGTGGATTGTGAGGGGGCCCGGTCAGCGCTGGGCGCTTTAACAGCGCGACCGGGCCCCCTGTGATGACATCCCAGAGCTGGGAGGAAGTGATTCCCCGGTCACTCCTCCCAGCTAACCCTGAGAGCCGCGCGGGAGGAACACCAGGGAGTCAGAGTGGGAACTTTGACTCCCATCCACCTGAGCCACCACTGGACCCCAGGGAAAGTCACCCTCCTGAATCTAAAAGGTAGGAAACAGGAGGGTGACTTAAATATAATGTGTGTGTGTGTGTGTCTTTGTATGTATGTCTTGTGTGTGTGTGTGTGTCTTTGTATGTATGTCTTGTGTGTCTGTATATATGTGTGTCTGTGTATGTGTGTGTGTGTGTGTGTGTATGTATGTATGTGTGTATGTATGTGTCGTGTGTGTGTGTATGTATGTGTCGTGTGTGTGTGTATGTATGTGTCGTGTATGTGTGTATGTGTGTATGTATCGTGTATGTGTGTATGTGTTGTGTGTGTCGTGTGTGTGTATGTATCGTGTATGTATGTGTGTGTCGTGTGTGTGTATGTGTATGTGTATGTGTGTATGTGTGTATGTGTCGTGTGTGTGTATGTGTATGTGTCGTGTGTGTGTATGTGTGTACTCTAAACTAACAAAAATAGGGTTTGGACATAAATGGTGGACATAAATTGACACTACTATTAACACAATTTTAACCAAATAAACAATCAAAACAAGTTTTGAGCACAGAATGTACAAAGTCAACAATTAAGCAGTAATATCGTAGGGGAGAGAAGTAAAAATAGAAACTAAGAAATAGAAGAATAAAATAAGTGCTGCAGGTATTCCTACTTCTGCTTAACCCCTTCAGGACGGAGTCAATAGTACACGTTCTGATCAAAACAAAACATAAACAAAAACTGGAATTTGCGCTATATGTCTGTTCAACCGTAATTCACCTCTTTCATATTAAATGCACCCACACTTAAATATAATTTTGTTCAGGAGAAACAGGGCTTTCATTTCATATAAAATATTTGTATATGGGGGGCGTGGCTTGGAGGCCGAGAGGAATGGCAGCTTAACCTGAGAGCTCCCCGCAGGCTTATCACGAATCCTCGTCCATCCACTCCCTACAATTACAAAATGGGCAAAACACACCGCTCATCACATGCTGGTAAGCCCGCAGACACATCCAAGGGCACCCCGGCGTCCACATTGCACAAATACCTGAAAACCCCGGCGGACCTGGCTTCACAGGCCTCGACGGATTCCGGAGCCTCGTGGGCCTCGCGCCCTCACTCCCCGAACACAGAGCCCTGCACGGAATCCCCCGACATCAACCCCCACCCGGAGAACACACCGGACTGGGTGACTCTAATCCGGGCACTACCCACCAAGGCAGACCTCAAGGAGGCGAACTCTGAGCTCCGAAACTCCATCACGGCAGAGCTCCATTCCCTCCGAGAAGAACTACAGGGCCTGCAACAAAAAGTATCCCAGCTGGAAGCGGACAGCGATCATCTGTCTGCCACACAAAACGCCACTACGAATACCCTAAGGGTACATGAGGCACAACTACGCCAGATGGCCCTGCACCTCGAAGACCTGGACAATAGGGGACGCAGGCAAAATATCCGGATTAGGGGGATTCCGGAAGACTTGGACCAGAACACTCCGATCCGCGCAACGCTCACGGGTCTATTTAACAGGCTCCTCGGACGGCCTGAAACCACGCACATCGAATTTGTGCGGGCACACAGGGCCCTGAGACCCAGGGGCCCCCCGGAGTCCCCTCCCAGAGACACAATCTGCTGCCTAGCAAGCTACCAATTAAAGGAGGACATCCTGAGACAGGCCCGAGACACCCCTACAACTGTACCCCGACCTGTCACCAGCAACATTGGCTTACAGAAGAACACTTAAACCCCTGACTCGTGTCCTACAATCTAACAGGAAGTGTTCCGGAGGATTGGAGGAAGGCAGATGTGGTTCCTATATTCAAAAAGGGTTCAAAATCCTTGCCTGGAAATTATAGACCTGTGAGCTTAACTTCTGTGGCTGGTAAAATATTTGAAAGGTTATTAAGGGATAATATTCAAGAATTCCTTGAGAAGAATATGGTTATCAGCAAAAATCAGCACGGTTTTATGAAGCACAGGTCATGTCAAACTAACTTGATTGCGTTCTACGAAGAAGTAAGTAGAAGTATAGATCAGGGTGTTGCAGTGGATGTGATCTATTTGGATTTTGCCAAGGCATTTGATACAGTTCCACACAAAAGATTAGTGTTCAAACTCAAGGAAATCGGTCTCGATGAAAATGCTTGTTCTTGGGTAGAACATTGGCTTAAAAACAGAATACAAAGAGTTGTCGTTAATGGTAAATTTTCAAGCTGGACAGAGGTGGCAAGTGGTGTCCCTCAGGGGTCTGTTCTGGGACCCCTTCTATTTAACATTTTTATAAATGATCTTGAAGACAGCATTGAAAGTCATGTTTCAGTGTTTGCAGATGACACAAAACTTTGTAAAATAATACAATGTGAGCAAGATATTACTTTGCTGCAGAAGGATTTAGATAGACTGGAGGACTGGGCACTCAAATGGCAGATGAAATTTAATGTTGAAAAATGCAAAGTTATGCACTTCGGCGTAAAGAATACACAAGCAACGTATACCCTTAATGGAAGCGAATTAGGGATAACAACACACGAAAAGGACTTGGGAATTGTTATAGACAACAAACTATGCAACAATGTGCAATGTCAATCAGCAGTGGCCAAGGCCAGTAAGGTATTGTCATGCATGAAAAAGGGCATTCATTCTCGGGACGAGAATATAATTTTGCCTCTCTATAAATCACTGGTAAGACCACATATTGAATATGCTGTGCAATTTTGGGCACCTGTTCTAAAGAAGGATATCATGGCACTAGAAAAAGTGCAGAGGCGGGCTACAAAATTAATAAAAGGAATGGAACATATCAGCTATGAAGAAAGGTTAACAAATTTAAACCTATTTAGTTTAGAAAAACGTCGCCTGAGAGGGGATATGATAACATTATACAAATATATTCGGGGCCAATACAAACCATTGTGTGGAAATCTATTCACAAACCGGACTTTACATAGGACACGAGGCCATGCGTTTAGACTGGAAGAAAGAAGATTTCGTCTAAGGCAAAGGAAAGGTTTTTTTACTGTAAGAACAATCAGGATGTGGAATTCTCTGCCTGAAGAAGTGGTTTTATCAGAGTCCATACAGATGTTCAAACAGCTACTAGATGCATACTTGCAAAGACAGAATATTCAAGGATATAATCTTTCAATGTAGGGTAATAACTGCTTGATTCAAGGATAAATCTGACTGCCATTCTGGGGTCAAGAAGGAATTTTTTGTCCTAGCTTGTTGCAAAATTGTGCTTCAAACTGGGTTTTTTTTTTTTTCTTTTGGATCAACAGCAAAAAACAGGTGTGAGGAAGGCTGAACTTGATGGACGCAAGTCTCTTTTCAGCTATCTAACTATGTAACAAAATACGTTACCGATGGACTTATCCTTCAGGATTACAAGCTTCCACTCCCAGCGGCCTATTTGTGGTGAAAACCCCAGAAGACCTAGCAGACCTGACTACTGAACTGCAACTACCACCTATTCAGCTCACATGGCCAGACCCGATGTCATTCTACTCCTTCCACCCCGGAACGGTCTCACAACCCCGCAGGCAGCGGAGATCCAGAGCCCAGACCATACGCCAATCAGGAGCAACCTCTTAAGCCGAGAGACATTACTACCTCTGATTCCAACCGCAAGTATTTAATACGCTTCATGAACTCAGAGACTGTGATCACCCATGCATCACACACGAGACTTTTCCTTTTGTTTCAATAGACTCCACTCGACTCATTACAACAAGTAACAGGGGGGGGGGGATGTGATGAGAGAGAGGGGAGTAAAATGCCACGGGGCAGCCTGGGACCCCGCCACAGGAACAACTCCTTGAGAGACAGGTAGCTCACATCCGAGCAAATTCTAACCGGCCCATCATCAATACTCCCTAGACCAGACCCACGACCCAAGTCGACCTTTGAGAACCCCCTAGCGGAGGGGCGAGGGGGGGCGTTTCCTGGCTGGACCGTACCGCGGAGGTAGATACCGCCCTGTAAGGAACCGGTGGGGGAGCAGTGGCGGAGGCCGATGCTGGTGCGGTTCACCTGGGGCACGACCCCCCTCCTAGATAGCAACAGGGAAGATGACTCAGCACTAAAACCAGAGGGTGGAGGACGAATATAGGGCCTACCTCAACCTAGGGATGGGCGCAAGATACAAAGGAACGCAAACTTGGAATCTGAACCCACCCCCGACAACCACTGATGTTACGGATAGGGTACCCCCTCCCACTCGCACCAAGAGAGTCGCTTAGTATCCTAACCCCCACACAGTATCAGGGAACATAAAGGAACTTATAGCCGTAAACTAGCATGGGAAGGTCGAGACCAATTCCGAGGAGTGGGGAAGCGGGACTTTTCTCTTTTCTCTGGTAGATAAATTGCTCAAAATACTTGTTTAATATGTTCATTTGAAATGTTATTATTTGTTGTTGCTCACTGACTTCCCCACCGGGCTACACGCCACACCAAAACCTAACGCCCGACGAAACAAACCCTACTCACTAAGGGCCTTCGGCCAGTACGAGTTTAGGACGAGGATGAAACAAACACCCACCCACCCCCCACACTTAAAGCCACAGGGGAGTCGGAGGTTCCAGACGAGGCCCGGCGCACGAGAGCCCAGGGTGTGAGGGCACGGGAGGCCACACAACCCCGGGAGTCCTGGACGGGACTCGTACGGAAACCCTCGACCTCCTCCGCTTTCCCCAATAGGAATAGAGCGCCCACAGATAGGTGGACGGGACTTGGTGGACCACTGGTGGACCCCACCACTCCTTGTCCCCCGACGCTCGACCCTTAAACAGCCACCACCGAGTGACTGAATAGTTCACTGTACATAGTTCCCCCACCCGGATTCCCATCCCCTTCCTGCCCCGTACCTGTCCCCCCCCCCCCTCCCCCCTCCCTCCTTTCCTTCCCCTACCGGACGACTCGACTGACCTACGACGCACACCGACTGGACCCAACACAGATAAGTGTGCACACTCCACGATGACCGACGGATCACTACTACCGTGCGACCTCACTGTCCTCTCCATAAATGCCAAAGGGCTTAACAAACCGGAGAAAAGGTCAGGGGCACTGAGGGACTTCCACTCGCAGAAAGCATCCATAGTCATGATACAGGAGACCCACTTTAGGGAAGGGGACAGGCCCAAGCTGACCAACCATCACTTCCCAACAGGGTACTACAGTGACTTCCACGAAGGGAAATCCAGGGGGGTGGCGATACTGTTTAATAAGAAAATACCGTTTGTTGAGAAGGCAAGCATGACCGACCGGGAAGGGAGATACCTCTTTGTAAAAGGCACAGTGTCCGACCACCTTTACACCTTTGCCACTTTATACGCACCGAACAACAAACATCACCGCTACCTTAAAAGAACTTTGCGGAAACTTCACGCTTTCGCAGAGGGGGTCCTCATAATAGGGGGCGACTTGAACATTGCCATGGACCCAACCTGGGACAGCTCCACGGGCACCTCCCACCTCCCCAGACAACACCTTAGAGCAATAAACTCCCTACTGAATAGACACAGACTTATTGACTGCTGGAGAGCACACCACCCAGACGAACGGGACTACACATTCTACTCCCACCCCCACCGGACATACACTCGCATAGACTACTTTCTCACCACACACTATCACCTCTCCTTAATACGAGACACGAAGATAGGAGTAGCGACCTGGTCGGACCACGCCCCAGTCCTTATCACCCTCCGATCCCCGCTTCTTAGACCCGCAATAACCAAATGGAGACTAAACGAATACCTGCTATCACGCCAAGACATGACCACACACTTTAGTAAAGTTTTGTCCGAATACTTTCAGGACAATGCACCAGAGGACACCTCACCGACAATCAGATGGGAAGCACACAAAAGCGTCATACGGGGACACTTCATACAAAAGGGGGCAGAACTCAAGAAACAACGGGAAACCCGAATCACAGAACTCATAGCGGACATACACAAACACGACACGCTCCACAAACAAAAACAATCCCCAGCCCACCACACACGACTCCTACAACTGCGACGAGACCTGACCTCCCTGATCCAATCCAAACATCATAGAGAAGCCCTCAGGCATAGGGCCTTTTTTTCTCTACACGGAAATAAGAGTGGCAAGCTCTTAGCCAGAATGCTGGCGAAACGACGCCAAATGACATACATCAATAAAATAAGAGACAAACAGGGAGTGACGTGCCGCCTACCGTCCGAAATCATGCAAACGATAAGAACCTACTACTCAGAACTCTACTCGCTTCCCCGACCGACGTCGGAGACAGCGGCCGCCCACCTAAAAGACTCCATCCGACAATACCTACTGACCCACAAACTACCCACACTAGATCAACAGGTAGCAGACCAGCTTGATGAACCCTTCTCTATTGAGGAGCTGTCGGGGGTGATTAAAGGAACTAAACCTGGCAAGAGTCCGGGCCCTGACGGCCTGCCCCTCTGCTACTATAAGCACTTCGCAGACAAATTGTACCAACCTATGCTGGCCTCCTTTAACGCAATTAGAGAAGGTCACCATTTCCCCAAACAGGCGTTGACAGCACACATAACTATCATCCCAAAGGAGGGCAGGGACGCGGAGCACTGCGGGAACTACAGGCCCATCTCCCTCATCAATTGCGACATTAAGTTGATGGCGAAGATGCACACGTCATAGTGAACGGGGCACTGACGGACGAGTTTCTGATACACAACGGCACCCGTCAGGGTTGCCCACTTTCCCCGCTGCTCTTCGTCCTTGCCCTTGAACCCTTTATGATAGCCATCAGGGAACACCACGACATAACGGGCATACACACAGGAGACACACATCACAAAGTAGCCGCCTACGCGGACGACCTCCTCTTTTATGTCACGAAACCGGAGATCTCTCTCCCCAATATACTGCAAGCCTTCAAGACATTCGGACACATTTCCAACCTCAAAATAAATTACTCCAAATCCCACATACTGAATGTAGACCTACCCAACAACAGAACCTCCCCCATCCGCCCTAGCTTCCCATTCCAATGGGCAGAACACAAAATACGCTACCTGGGTACATGGCTAACCAGACAGAAAGAAGACATATACAAAGAAAACTTCACCCCTATGTTGAACACATTCAAGAGAGAACTAGTCGAGTGGTCCCACCCACATATTTCGTGGCTGGGAAGGGTTCAGGTAATTAAAATGAACCTCCTCCCACGATTACTTTACTTATTCCAGACACTCCCTATAACAATCCCTAAAAGATTTTTCACTGCCTTACGCACGTTGACAAGTGCCTATATATGGAACGGGAAACGCCCACGCCTCAAATACCAGGCCCTCACTCTACCTAAGGAGAGGGGGGGGTTGGCCATCCCCGACTTCTATCTATATTACACTGCAGGACACCTACGGAGAGTCTTAGACTGGACCAAGACCAACGTCCACAAACTATGGAAAACAGTGGAAGAGACAGAGATAGCAGGGCCAGTGTCGACCCTACCATGGTGCTCCGGAGGCGGCCTGGGACGGGGATGCTCCTCGTTGGCACAACATACCCTACGGGTATGGCATAGAGCGTCCCGGGTACATGGCCTCACCCGACACCCCTCACCCTTACTACCACTCATCCATGACCGGGACTTCCCACCAGGTCTAGATCCGAAGGCCTTCAGGGACCTCATCCACAAACCAATCCCCAGACTACACCACATATACACACATAACGGACGAAAGACACTCACACAACTGACGGAACGTACGCACCCTACATTCATGCAAACCTTCAAATACAAACAACTTTCGAACTACATTGACTCACTGCCCGGAGGACAGAACCACGCTAGGGAACCGACCACCTTCGAGGATCATTGTATCCATCCAGACCCCCTTCCCCACAGCATATCTATCTTGTACTCACTGCTACAGAGAGAGACCCCGACCGAGACTCCTGCCTTTAAGGGAACATGGGAAACGATCCTGGGGAAGACATTTACTGAGACGGAATGGGACAAAATTTGCTATCTAACACACCACTGTTCCACCTTCTCAAAGACGCAAGAGACGGCATTTAAACTGTTGAGCCACTGGTATCGCACCCCACACAGACTACATGCCATAGACCCCTCACACTCCGACCTGTGCTGGAGATGTGGAGAGGCTACAGGCACCACACTACATTTATGGTGGGACTGTCGTAAGATTAAACCATTCTGGAAGGGTATCCACGCCATCTTGTCGAGGCTATCAGACGCACCACCACCGCTGGATCCAGCGGCAATGCTGTTACACCACACGACAACACCCAGATCTAGATATAAAAAATCCCTGACCATTAGGATCCTCAATGTAGCAAAGCAAATCATCCCACAATATTGGAGACAGGACAGACCCCCTCCCCTAAGAACATGGTTCAACTAAATGGAGGACCTCAGGGCTATATAAGAACTCCACTCGGGAGCTACTAACACCACTGTAAAATACATGGAGACCTGGACACACTGGATTATATCCACCATGCAGACAGACTTCACCACTCACCTGGAAGCAGGAGACTCACACGACGGGACGGACTGACCCCACCACCCCACCTACCCAACCTACCAAAGTGCCCATACCCCTTCCCCCTTCAGGATCCCCCCCTACCCCCCCACTTCCCCCCCCCCTTTAACATCTCCCACATCCCCCATTCAGGTTGCAGGCAAATGCCCCGACGGCACGGAGACACGTATGATTACTCTACAGAGGCTTTGGCAGTCACATAGACGCATAATGCTCACCTACGGTGACTTAGAGATTGTTAAGCACACATGGTTACCCAACCCCCTCATCCAATGAACCGAAGCCACATACATACTGAATCTAAGCATCATGACAACTACCAGTGGCGACCTCATACGTAGCCAAACCAAGAGGGACACTCGAAAGTTATATTAAAAGCCTAGCCACGGTTCACATGATCTAGGACCTGCGTGTCCACCACTGTTGGGGGCCTGCGTGCTCCAATTCCAACCTATATTCTCTACATGTTATAGCACATGTTGTGCTTCGTTTCTACCACTCTTAAAGAGACCTGCGAGTCTCGACTTGAATGTTGAATATGTTACAGCTATAGAGACCTGAGAGTCTCACAATGAATATAAAAATGACAATAAAAATATATTTACAAAAAAAAAAAAAATATTTGTATATGAAACAATTTATTATGAATAAAATAAAAAAAAATTGTGAGAATTTTTACTTTTTTTTTAAATTTGTACTTCCGCCTCACATTTTAGCTGTAAATGTCATAATACTGTTAGGTTTTACTGCAACAAAATGCACATATTTGTAATCAGCGATGTCTCACGAGTACAACAGTACCCCCCATGAACAGGTTTTATGGTGTTTTGGAAAGTTACAGGGTCAAATATAGAACGTTCCATTTTCAAATTGAAATTTGCCAGATTAGTAATGTTACCTTTGAGACGGTGTGGTAGCCCAGGAATGAGAATTACCCCCATAGTGGCATACCATTTGAAAAAGTAGACAACCCAAGGTATTGAATGTGGGGTATGTTTAGTCTTTTTTAGTAGCCACTTAGTCACAAACACTGGCCAAAGTTAGCGTTCATATTTGTTTTTGTGTGAAAAAGGCAAAAAACTAATATTTGGCCAGTGTTTGTGACTAAGTGGCTACTAAAAATTACTGGACATACCCCACGTTCAATACCTTGGGTTGTCTACTTTTGCAAATGGTATGCCATCATGGGGGTAATTCTTATTCCTGGGCTACCATACGGTCTCAAAGGCAACATAACTAATCTGGCAAATTTCAATGTCAAAAAAATGAAATGCGAGCCTTATATGTGACTCTCTAACTTTCCAAAACACCATAAAAACTGTACATGGGGGGTACTGTTATTCTCGGGAGACTTCACTAAACACAAATATTAGTGTTTTAAAACAGTAAAACATATTACAACAATAATATAGTCCATAAAAGTGCAGTTTGTTTGTAAAAAATGCAAAAACCGTCACCTTTACTTAAAATATCATCGTTGTAATACAATTTACCAGTTTTAAACACTAATATTTGAATTCAGCGAAGTCTCCCGAGTAAAACAGTACCCCCTATATACAGGTTTTATGGTGTCTTGGAGAGTTACAGGGTCAAATATAGTGCTTGCGAATTAAATTCTCTGCACTTTCTCCCTGTGTTGTCAGGCATGTCAATCAAATTTTAATTAATGAAATGACAATTATGTTAAAAAATTACTTAAATATACACGTAGAATTTTAATATATATGCATTTATAGGTATATAAATTCTACGTGTATACTAATGTAATCTTATGTAATTATATGTATTTATCTCTTTATATATTTGCGGTTATTTGTATTTTATATATAGATAGATATAGAATGTCATTCTAAGTGTATTCTGTTTCCTATATATATATATATATATATTAATAACAAAATACAGTTAGAATGAAATTACATATGAATATATAATTTATTTTAAATTTTGATTCAATATTTTATTTATTTAATTATTGTATTTATTTATTATTGTAATTATACGTATATATATATATATATATGTAGATCTATTATATATATAATATATATACATTATATATGTAACGTCATTCTAAGTGTATTTGAATACCAATATATATACTAATATTAATATTAAAATACATTACGTATGACATTATATATATATAATATGTATATAATATATATATACATATAAAAAGGCATTTAATTTATTTTATAACATTTTAATATATTTTTTTTTAACACTACCTACCAGCAGGAGGACTGTCTAATATTTTAGACAGTCCCCCTGCTGGCAGATCCATAGCCAGCTATAGGGGGCCATGTGATCGCTCATTTGCTGGAGGGGGGCTGCCTGGGCTCTCAGGCAGCCCCCCAGAAGAGGATCGCGGCGGAGGTGAGTACACAGTACCTCCTGGGGCTGCAAGCCGTTACGGCGTTCTATGCCGCCGCAACGGCTTTAAAGCCCTTAACGGCGTTAAGGGGTTAAGGCTGTAGCTTGTTTTGGTAGCTGTTAGTCCTGAGAGCTAATGTTCTGTTTGGGACCCAGGCTCTGCTTAAGGTGTAACATGTACAACTACAATAGGTATAATAGATACAGCTTTTCTATTGTTTAATTGCACATCTAAAATGTGTGCTCTTATTATTTATCACCATGTCTGTACATTTAGAGAAAAAAAAACCTGAAAATAAAACCCACTGTACATGTTCTGCATTGTATTAGGGTGTCACAGGAACTCAGACAGTAGAAGTACACAGAGCCCTTTCAAAGAATATGTGACCATTTTGCACATTTTTGTTGCTCAAGATCTCACAAAGAAACCTCTAACCATATAAGATAGCCAAACAGATCATCCGATAGGGCAAAAACATAGTTCATACTTCAAACCGCAAACTAGGTCATAAAATAACACGTATTAGTGCATGGCTATTATACGGCTATGAACACAGCAACTCTTGCTACTCATTTTCTACTACCTGTATCCATACTATGCATATTTAGCATGCCATGTGTGAGATTAGAAGTTTAAAACACGATAGCTGTGGAACAGGAATCCTGAGTCTGGTTGGTAGGAGTATATTAACATTCTATTCAGATATGTTTTGCCTCAAGATCATTTTACCTTCAAGAGAGGATCTGCATGTTCCAAGAACCATCCTGCTACTGCATGACCAGCTTCATGGAAAGCCACTGTCCTCTTTTCTTCTGGTTGTAGGACCTGAGTTTTCTTTTCCAAACCTACAGAAATGCAAGCATCACATTTATTTTTTAATGACAATCCAAAAATGCAAATGCCAACGAGGAGCCTGGAAATGACAAAATGCAAAAATGATTCCTTTGGGCTTTCCTTTACAAATACAGGAGATCTTGCCAAATGCTCTTCCTCTTCCTATGGTATAAAATTGAATATTTTGGCTCTTTCATTGTCATGAGTCAGGGAAAAATAATTAGCAGGTTGAAGCTCTCACAATGACATTTTTGGAGAAATTTAAAATAATAAAAAGACTTTAAAAACAACATAACATTAAATCAAAACTGAACTAAGCATGCTCTCTTTTACCAATCATGTGTGAAGGATGAAATCTGCAGCCTTGAAGCAATAAAGTTGACGCAACGTCAGGGAAAACAAATTTGGGGTGCCAGTTTAAAACGATTTGTATTATATTATGGTGGGTTTTGCCTGTTTTAATCCCTAGTAAAGTACCAATCTTTACATTCAAAAGTGGGTTTCATTTGGACTGGATAGATCTGTCTAATGAGTTGATATAAGGTTGCCAGGTGAGAAAGAATATTTTCCGCAATGTATTTTTATTTAAAAGGGCTTCTATCTAGTCCATATGGAATAGGAATGGAAGATTTGTTTTTAAGCAAGAATACATGGGGTGTGGGGGATGGGGGCAGATCTACTGATGCAATATACTTTTACGTGCAGCAGCCAGGATCACATGGATCAAATTAAAAATGTGCCTTGCTTCTTGATTCCTTTGTTAGCCCCAATGTTGCAATTGGAGAAATATGAATTTACTCGTTAGTCTCTTTATATCATTTTCAACTTATCTCTAGAGTTTTTTCAATCCCCACACATCCCCAAAAGCAGTGATAAAGGTCTGAGGATTACATAAGAAGGGAATAAATCTGATTTATTGCCATTGGAGTCCTAGGAGCCGTCTCACCAATCTCCACGTTTTAATGAATGCTAGTAAAGGATTTTCACATGCTTCCTCTGGGAGAGAGGCATACGGGGAGTGTAGCAATAGAGAGTGCGCCACACCAGGACAAAGTTGTGCTTCTAGGTGTAATGCCGTGTCTTCGCCACATTCCTTTTATCCAGTATAGAGCAGGACAATAGTGTGCTTGTAAAGAACAATCCCAATGGTGGCAGGGAGTGCCTACTGACAACTGTTGGGGTGAAAGCTTTAGGGGGCTCAGAAAGATCTTTCAAGGCAGTTTCTAGGACAGCTCTACACGGAGCTCCTGTGTCTGCATCCACTCCCTTTAGCTCCTTCCTCAGAAGTGAAAAATAGAAAATTTAATACCAAAGATTCAATAAAATGGCTGTTGCTTGTGTCACTAGGGACATCCATTATAAAAGAAGAGTGTCAAAAAAGTTTGCTTGATTGAAAATAAATAATGATATTTAAATAAAAGTGAAAATGTATCTTTTTTTCGTTAATGATTCTCCAGGACACTCATGCTAGGCAACACTAAAAGGTAGTGCTGGACAATAAAAATGGAAACCAATAGATTTTGGTCCTGGATGTTCCTGTCAAAAATAAGCCACCTTGTGGCATGTTACTCTATGTATCTGCTTACACCTAAAGGAAAAATTATATATAAGAACCAAAAATCTGTGGGCTGTCAAGTAGGACTAAAAATCTGTGGGCTGTCAAGCAGGACTACTGTTTACACTGCTGCGTCTTCTTAAGTGGCAGAGCTCCTTAACTCTGAAGGAATACAATGTAAAACATACCGTCCAGATTTGATTGGTTAGATTAGTGGTTCTCAAACCAGTCCTCATGACCCTCCAACAGTTCAGGTTTTGCCAGTATCTCCATTGGAATAAAAAAAAGGAAATACTTCTCTCCTCTTTCTGCTTTATCCATATTTCCTCAACTGTATTTCTTCCCCCTCTTGCTACCCCCTCCTCCTCTCTATGGACTTCACTGGCAGGAGATGTAGTGCCCAGGCAGTTAACATAGGTCCTGAGGCTTTATCTTGCCAACACTACAACCTCACACTTCCATCTCTGCCAAGGGGGATGCCCTAGTAACCCTGTGCTGCTACTGGACAACCACACATGAAGCACACAGTTTGCCTTTGTATGGTCTCTCTACTAGTAGTATATTTATGCTCTGCCTCACATATTACTGAGACCTGATGGTCTTAAATGCCTTGGCCTTCTTAAAGAGATCTGGGTATTTCATGGTTACACAAAACATATTCAGACTGTTGGAGACCTGTGAGTCTTGCCTTGGTTTCATCTAAGTATTTGAAAACTAAAAAAATCTCTTTAAAAAAAAAAAAAAAAAAATGATATTTACAATTTTTTTTAAAAATTAAATAAAAAAGTAAATACATAAATCCTGGATTGTTGGTGGACCATGAAGACTGGTATGGGAACCACTGGATTAGATGAAAACACAATAAATAAGGTCAAGAAAACATTTCAACAAACAGAATGATACTTGAAAAGAGTACTTTTCTAGATTGAACACTTGTACATTATTGCTAGCTGCACCAGTTTAATTTTTAACCTTAAAGGGACACTATAGTCACCCAGAGCACTTCAGCTCATTGAGGTGGTCTAGGGTGCACTGTTCCTGTCAGGTTAAAAATTGTAATTATTGCAGTTATTCAGACAATGCAATAATTACATTACAGGTTTAACTCCACCTATAGTGGCTATCTGCCAGACAGCCACGAAATGCGCTTCTGGGTTGTTAGGTGACTTTTGGTCACCTGACGCTAAATGTCATCACTTTTATTCAATGCTTTCTTATGGGGATGTCTTAATACGATCATGGCACTCTGCTCGCATGAGCATTAACTCCCCATCAGCGGGAAGAGGAGCGGATGCGAAGCTTGACCCAGCGCTGAGAGCCATCAGCACTGTATTTAGGTAAGTGAATTAAGGGTTTTTAATACTTTCTGCGCTGTGGGGGCGCAAGCAAGGGGGCACTATAGTGCTAGGAATACAAATTTTGTAATACTAGCTTAGTTTCCCTTCAGCGCTATACAGTGGCGGCTCTAGACTTTGTGAGGCCTTAGGCGAAACTCAAACTTGAGGCCCCCACTAACACCTAAAGTTAAAAATAGGGGTTGCATTGTGTGAATAAGGTGCTGTTGTTGTATTTAAGGACGAGCTTGCAGCGCTGGATACAGAGAGCTAGTCTCTGTATTCATCGTTCAGAGGCTTGCAGTGTAGCGGCTCCCTGTGCCGCCGCATTATGATCTCTCTGACTGTAGTTATGGCATAATATGCAAACTAACTTAATTTGCAATAAACAAATTTAATTGGCAATTATGCCAATCGTTTATACATGACTGAGGGGTATGGTTACATAGCCTTGCAGTCGTGTATACATAAGTGCCGGAATATGTATATATGAGCAGGGGCGGACTGACCAGTCGGGCACTTCGGACATGGTCCGAGGGCCCGGCTGGGAGGGGGGCCCGCCGCCAGAGCCGCCATCAGGGGGCCCGGCGGCAGGGCCGGATTGCCCCACCGCGGCCTCGGCATCTGTGCATGTAAGTGCCACCGGGTGGCCGGTCCGGTGGCACACTGAAGGGGCCGGGTACATGCTGGAGCCGCCGGGCCGGGTGGCAGCCTCGCCGGTCCGGCGGCACTCCTGTCAGGCTGTCAGTAACGCTGAGGACGGAAGGAGGGGAGGAGCATGTCTCTCTCACATGCTCCTTTGCGGTTCCCACAATTCCCAGCACAGGATGTGGGAACCGCAAAGGAGCATGTGAGAGAGACATGCTCCTCCCCTCCTTCCGTCCTCAGCGTTACTGACAGCCTGACAGGAGTGCCGCCGGACCGGCGAGGCTGCCACCCGGCCCGGCGGCTCCAGCATGTACCCGGCCCCTTCAGTCTTCTCTTGGTAAATGGGAGGGGGAAAAATAAAACAGAGAGGGGGAAAAGATAGAGGCAGGGGAAGAAACAGACAGTGGGAAAATAGAGAGACAGGGGGAGGGGAAGGAAAGAGACAGAGGGGGGGGAGAGAGTGACACAGGGAAAGGAGGGAGAAATAGACAGGGGGGAGAGTGAGACACAGGGGGAGAAAGAAGGGGAATAGAGAGATGGTGGAGGGGGGAGAAAGAGACAGAGGGGAAGAGAGATGTGGGGTAGGGAGAGACACAGGGAAAGGGGGGAGAAAGAGACAGGGGACGAGAGATGTGGGGTAGAGAGAGACACAGGGAAAGGGGGGAGAAAAAGACAGGGGATGAGAGATGTGGGGTAGAGAGAGCCACAGGGAAAGGGGGGAGAAAGAGACAGAGGGGAAGAGATATGTGGGGTAGAGAGAGACACAGGGAAAGGGGGAGAAAGAGACAGGGGACGAGAGATGTGGGGTAGAGAGAGACACAGGGAAAGGGGGGAGAAAGAGACAGGGGACGAGAGATGTGGGGTAGAGAGAGACACAGGGAAAGGGGGAGAAAGAGACAGAGGGGACGAGAGATGTGGGGTAGAGAGAGACACAGGGAAAGGGGGAGAAAGAGAGAGGGGATGAGAGATGTGGGGTAGAGAGAGACACAGGGAAAGGGGGGGAGAAAGAGACAGAGGGGACGAGAGATGTGGGGTAGAGAGAGACACAGGGAAAGGGAGGAGAAAGAGACAGAGGGGACTAGAGATGTGGGGTAGAGAGAGACACAGGGAAAGGGGGGAGAAAGAGACAGAGGGGACGAGAGACACAGGGAGAAAGGAGAGAGACCCACAAGGGGAGGGGGAGAAAGAGGCAGAGGGGGAAGAGAGACTGGGAAGGAGAGGGGAGACATGGACACAGAGGAGCAGTGAGGGGGAGAAAGAAACATACAGAGGGACTGGGGGAGACAAAAAGGCACACAGTAGGGCTGTATATATAATTGGTGGATCGCCCCAGCCGATCTCTCTCCCCGGTCTGCAGGCACCGTGCGGGCAGCTGGCAGGGAGGGAAGAAGTGAGGACCCGGGAGCTTAGCCTGCAGCTTCTCTGGGTCCTTCTCACGCAAGCACAGAGCGTTGCCGCAGTTACCACGGCAACGCTCCGGCTCTCGCAAGAGTGAACTCTAGCCCTGGAGCTACGGGCTAGAGTTCACTCTCAACACTGCGACCACCAGGGATTCCTGGTGGTCGTAGTAGTGAGAGTGAACTCTAGCCCCATACAAACACTGCCCCCCCACACACACACCATACACATTCACTCACTGCCCCCCATACACACACACTGTCCCCACACACACCCTACACATTTACACACATTGCCTCACACACACACATACACAGACCCCCATACACAGCCCCCCATACTAACATTGCCACACACACCCTATATGTTCACACACACACACACACACACACACACACTGCACCCCTCACACATTGCACCACTGCTCCTATACCCTACTACAGCCCCATATCCCAGCAGACCCCAGGTAAGTTTTCAAACTGTTCTTAAACGGTTTGACTACTTACTCTGGGAGGGGGTCCTGGCCCTCCTGGCACCATAACCACTACACAGAGCAGCAGTGGTTATTGTGCATGGATTATTTCTTTAAATAATCTACAAGTGCCCCCGTAGCCAGCCAGCCAGCCCACAAGCCAACCAAGCCACCAGTTAGCCAGCCCACAGGCCAGCCAGGCCAGCAGCCAGCCACAGGCCAGTAGCCAGCCCACAGACTTACAACAAGCCACAGGCTTACAGCCAGCAAGCCCACAGCCTGCCGGCAGTAGCCAGCAAGCCCACAGCCTGCCGGCAGTAGCCAGCAAGCCCACAGCCTGCCGGGAAGCCACAGCCTGCCAGCCGCAGCCAGCAAGCCCACAGCCTTCCAGCAACAGTAATTAAGGTAGGAGGAGCCAACTTGGCCTAGGTATCAGCAAGCTATGTTGTGTTGCTATATTGTAAATAGGAACCAGAGTGTTGGAGAGACCCCCCTCCAGGCCCCCATTAGACTCCATTGTAGTCTCTAATGGGGCTCGAGTAGATTCTTTCTAACACTCTCTAAATAACACTGAGATAGCCTCTGCTAGAAAGACCCCCCTCCATGGCCCATTAGCCCTCAATTGTAGTCTCTACTGGGGCCTTGAGGGGATTATTGCACTTTTGTTCCTTGTGTCTAAAGATTGTGTAGGGTGTGGCTGGAGGCGGGACAAGGGTGGGGCTTGCTACGGAGCATGGGTGGGGCCTGTAAGGGGGCCCTTGATTTTTTTTGCCCGTGGGCCCTGAGGGTTCTCAGTCCGCCCCTGTATATGAGTGTATCTGGCATTGTCTACCTATGTGTGACAGGGTTTGGGGTGAGTGTTGCACAGTTGGAGTACAGGATTGTAAGGGTTTATGTAATAGGGTGAGTGTGGCAGGGTGAAGGGGGTGAGTGGGACAGACTGATAGAGGATGAGTGACAGGGTCGGGGGGTGAGTGTGACAGTGCAAGAGAAGGTGAGTCTGACAGGGTTGATGGGGGGGGTTAATGCAATAGGGTAGGTGTGGCAAAGCAAGGAGTATTGTATGGTTGCAGTGGGTGAGAGTGACAGGATTAGGAGGGGTTATGTAAGTTTGGCTGGGTGTAGGGGGCGGCAGTGTGTGGGGTCTGAACTGTTTGGGAATGGTGATAGTGTATGTGAAGGGGATGTCAGTGTGTGTGGTAATGATAGGGTCCGGTTGGGGAATGACAAGGTGTGCGGTAGAAAGTTGTGACAGTGCGTGTGTGTGGGAAGGCTGTGATTGGGTGGGTGTGGGGTGACAGGGTAGAGGAGCTGTGAGAGGGTAGGAGACTTTGACAGGACAAGTGGTAGTGGGGGGGCTGGAGCAGGGGGTGGTGGGGCAGGTGGTGGTAGGGGGGCTGTGACAAGGTAGTGAGGTGGTAGGAGGACAGTAGGAGGGCAGAGGGTGGCTGGGGCAGAGGGTGGTAGGGTTCCCCTGGGGCAGGGGGGTTATGACAAAGCACGGGGCGGTAGGACGGCAGTGACAGGGTACGGGGTGGTAGGGTGGCTGTGACAGGGGGTTGCAGGAGGGCAGTGACAGGGTACGGGGTGGTAGGGAGCAGAAGGTGGTAGGGTGGCTGTGACAGGGCAGGGGATGGTAGGGGGCATAGGATGGTAGGAGGGCAGAGGGTGGTAGGAGTACAGTGACAGGGTAGTGAGGTGGTAGGAGGGCAGAGGGTGGCTGGGGCAGAGGGTGGTAGGAGGACAGTGACAGGGTAGTGGGGAGGTAGGAGGGCAGAGGGTGGCTTGGGCAGGGGGTGGTAGGAGGGCAGTGACAGGGTACAGGTAGTAGGGAGCAGAGGTTGGTATGGTGGCTGTGACAGGGCAGGGGATGGTAGGGGGCATAGGATAGTAGGACAGCAGAGGGTGGTAGGGTGGCTGGGGCAGGGGGTGGTAAGAGGGCAGAGAGTGGCTGGGCCAGGGGTTGGTAGGAGGACAGAGGGTGGCTGGGATGGTAGGGGGGGGCTATGACAGGGCAGGGGGTGCTAGGAGGACAGTGACAGGGTAGTAGGAGGGCAGAGGGTGGCTGGGGCAGTGGTGGTAGGGTGGCTGGGGCAGTGGTGGTAGGGTGGCTGGGGCAGTGGGTGGCTGGGGCAGTGGGTGGCTGGGGTGGCTGGGGCAGAGGGTGGCTGGGGTGGCTGGGGCAGAGGGTGGTGGGGGGGCTGGGGTGGTAAGAGGGCAGAGGGTGGCTGGGGCGGTAGGTGGGACTATGACAGGGCAGGGGGTGGTAGGAGGACAGTGACAGGGTAGTGGTGGGGTGGGTGGGGCAGTGGTGGTAGGGTGGCTGGGGCAGAGGGTGGTGGGGTGGCTGGGGCAGAGGGTGGTGGGGTGGCTGGGGCAGAGGGTGGCGGAGTGGCTGGGGCAGTGGTGGTGGGGTGGCTGGGGCAGAGGGTGGCTGGGGCAGAGGGTGGCTGGGACAGTGGTGGTGGGGTGGCAGTGGTGGTGGGCTGGCTGGGGCAGATGGTGGCTGGGGCAGTGGTGGTGGGGTGGCTGGGGCAGTGGTGATGGGGTGGCTGGGTCATTGGTGGTGGGGTGGCTAGGGCAGAGGGTGGCTGGGGCAGAGGGTGGCTGGGGCAGTGGTGGTGGGGTGGCAGTGGTGGTGGGCTTGCTGGGGCAATGGTGGTGGGGTGGCTGGGGCAGTGGTGGTGGGGTGGCTGGGGCAATGGTGGTGGGGTGGCTGGGGTGGTGGTGTGGTGGCTGGGACAGAGGGTGGTAAGAGGGCAGGGTGGGGAGCGGAGGCATACCTTAGGATCCCTGGTGGTCCAGTGGGAGGCCAGGCTGTTTCCCTGGTGGTCCGGTGGGCTCCCTTTACGGTCTGCAGCTCCGCCGGGTGCAGAGCTGCAGACCACGTGGTGAGTTTAGTCTCGCGATCTCAGCCAGTCAGAGCGTTGCTGTGGTAACCCGCGGCAACGCTCTGATTGGCTGAGATCGCGAGAGCCACTCAGTCTGCAGCTCTGCGCTCGGCGGAGCTGCAGACAGGCTGTCTCTCCCGGGCAGGCATAGGAGGGGCCTCGCACCCGGCGGCATTAAGGGCAAGCCGCCGGGCACCCTCCTGTGTCGGGTCCTCGGTCTCTGACCGAGGACCCGACCTGTCACACTGCCCTAAGGCGATTTAGGCGGCCGCGAGGCCCCCATAAGCGCGAGGCCTTAGGCGGCCGCCTAAATCGCCTAATTAGAGAGCCGCCTCTGGCGCTATATTCTAAACTGAAGAATAACAAAGGCTCTCTCCAGAATTATAATGGAAAGGCCTCTTCTGTTCCAGTTGAATATTGTATTGTATTACCTCTTCAATAATATGTTAAAATAATTTTAACAAACACAGCTCTTTGTTCTTCCTGGTATCATGCATGCCAGGTTGTAATAGATGAGCGCTTATGCATGACTTATCCAGTGGATAACCAATTTCTCTTTCAATTAAACGACTGGTGATTAAGGAGTTGTAATTGCAAAAATGAGAGATTACCAGAAAATCCCTCCTTACTAAGATTCTAATTAAACTCAAAGATTCTTCCCAAAACAACATTTTTAACGCAAGACATTCTTTATAGAGAAAAGAGTCATTTCCATTTTTATTTACAATTTTAAATTTAAAGTCTTAAAGCCTAGCAGAATAGTCAAAGAGAAAGTCACATTAATTTTAATACGCTTCCATTGCAAGTTCCTTTACTACAGGTGTATAATTCTTACCTCCTATAACCCTTTCAATGGCTTGTTCAAAGTGCTTTTGGTTTATGGCATCAGCAAGGTGTCTTGCAGCAATTAGGGCAGCTTCATTACACACGTTCGCAATATCTGCACCTGAGCAGTGAACAATAGTATGACTCGTATTCCAGATTCAGTTAAGATTTCAAGGTCAAATGGCTTTGAAAAAAAAAGAAAGAAAAAAAAAAAAAAAAAACAATCACCCTCCTCCCCCCCCCCCAAAACAAAAACCACACATGCAATAAAAATGCAAATGATATTAAGTTATAACATAGTAGTAAAATCTCACAAGAGTCTCAGTTCACATATACAGCAATGAAATTCACGCAGGGGTCTTTGTAGGAACAAATAATATGTATTTCATTAACATGCATATGGAGAACTGAGGTTTATTAACTAAACAGTGAACTTACGGATTTGAAAACAAAGTGCAGACCAAAATAACGGACAAAAACGCTCTAACAAGTGGTAGTCACAACTGAATTCTGCAATTTAGTTTTCATTTCTAGTTTGTAAAGCACTCCCACTGTGTATCATTTCAATGCATTTCCTTGGTCAAAAGTATTTTTTTTTTTTTTATTTAAATTAAAAAAAATAAAGGGTAAATTGTTACATTACTGATTATATGATTTCTAACTTATGTAAGCTGGCTATCCAGTAGATAAAAAAAAAATAACCGACATGATCAGAAGCAGACCAAAGCATCTCTAGTAACTGCAGACACTCTTACTTTAAAGAGATTTCTCAATTGTAACCGGTTTTATTTTCCGTTATATAGTGTTTACATACACTTTGAAATTTTCAATAAAGTTTGAATTTAAAAAAAAAAAAAAAAAAAAAAAAAGGTAAAACAATCACGTGTCTTTAAGTTAAATTATAGAGATTATGTTTTCTTATTTTCACGGAATATAGAAGTGCAAGATGCCTTTTCATTTAATTTATTAGGTACCATTTAAACAGGCAAGATATGGAAAGTCAAACTCCACCGCTCAGCCCAATCTATGTAGGAGACATTCTTCACAGCTACCACCTGCTGCAGGTGTCTTCTCATTCAAAAGATGTGACTATTTTAGATATCATGCGAATTGCAAGAGCTCGTTATAATGAGAGATAAGAAAAGGGAAAGGTCATAAGGTAATTTCACTGTTGACTTCAATTGTCAGGAAGTGAACTTAAAAAATAAAGGCCAGGGGGGCGGGGCCGGACCGCCATGCTAACCGGTCGCATGTAGGAGAGGCTCCGGTGAAACCGGGCCTCTTAAGTTACTCAACGCAGACTTTCGCACAACAAACAAGCCCACGAGATACCCACGGCTGTGGGAGAGGCTGCAGACCCCGAGATCGGGAGTACGGGTCCCCAGGAGGGAGCACGGGGCTTCGAGGGCTGCGGCCTACCCGGGAGGGGAGCTAGGTGGACGGCCGCCGCCGGGCGTCCCTTCCAGACTACCACAAGCTGATTGCCTGAGCCACTTGCCGGCCCCGTTCCCCCCCCTTTGGGCCGGGGGGGTCATCCCAGTCCCCACTGAGGAAAGCTTGAGCCGCATGGGGATTGAGGCGCACGGAACCCGCAAGACTCACCTCGCAAGATGGCGGCGGATCACATCCCTGTGCCACCCACTCCTACACCAGGGAGTCTCTATGCAAGATGAAAGTGACTCCACTCCGGTCCTACCGAGCATCGAGGTCCGTGCGGTGTACATGCCCGTCCGACAGCAAGCTGTAACCATAGCAGCCCCCAGGGATTAAACCTACCCTTACCGCAGCGGCAATCTCCTGGAGAGAACTCTGGGCCCACCCTGACAGAACAAGCCTCACCAACAATCAGTGGGCCTGAATCACCGGAGTGCTACAGCTTACAGAGTACAGCAGCCGGGAAGCTTGTCGACAACAGTCGGCGGACACCACGCCACTGGACGGGACAATGGGACCTAGTGGACTTCTTGTGGTACTATACAGGGACTCTTCCACACACCTAGTCATGAGCTGTGTTCCCCCGGACTCTCATTTCTTGCTCTGCCGGAGCTGGTGGTCACCCCAGCCCTTTATGTGTATTCTTGTCAAAGTTACCAGTCACTTGCCTTAACTTATAATGCATGCATTTTTACGCTATCAGATAGAACAGTTAAAGCCCCACCTAATGCCTCATTATTGCATACTGACCTGTGTTTATACGTGGCATTGGATACACGGGTAGCAAGTAGTATCCACCAAATCTCTTGCAGAGACACTACACTAAATGTTTCCTAAGAGCGGTCACGGTGTGACGGGCGCCCAGTGGTCACAAAGCAGACATAATACTAACTACAGCTTACTACCTTTGTATGTAGGACTACTCACAATAACATAGTGTGCCATGTAGATGGTTTACCTTTCCTTTCCGTCCTGCTGTTTAAACGACGTAACTCAGCTTCAGTATAGATGACACTCCTGATGGATAGCAATGTTTTATTTTATTTTATTTACTTGACCTAGCTTGTCTATGTTCAGCGAGTCATTTTATGATCGCCGCTGTAGCCTATGTACTCTAACTCTTAAAGCGTGTACCTTACTCAGACACTCAAAGACCTAACCTAAGCATTGTTAATCGGTTTAGAATGTATTTTTCTCGCACTTGAAATGCCTTCATATAAATGTAATACCTTATACCTACGAGCCGCAGCCCTACTAGCTACGTCAGGTGTACGTTCAGACTAACATGCTACACTATATTACCTTTGTGTTTCAAGGCTTGTATTCCTCATGTTACATTTAACAGAAAAGTATGTGCTGTTTACACTGCAAACTGTTAAGAAATTGCATGCAGAAGCTGTTGTGGCCCTGCATGCTTGATGTTAATCTGAGCACATGAAAAATAAAGAATTAAAAAAAAATAAAAAACATAAATTTTACTTACCGAAAATTTCTTTTTCCTGAAGATTAGAGGCAGTGCTTACACCATAGGGATATCCAATCTGGAGGGAAAAAACAGGCAGGCAAATCTCCAAACATTTTAACCCCTCCCCTAATTACCTCCTTTCCAATAAGTAGCAGCTCCTCCTGATCATCCCCAGACAATACATAAGCCAAATAGCTGCAAAATTACTTAGTTTATTAGAAAAAGGGGCGGGAATTGTAGCACTGCCTCTAATCTTCAGGAAAAAGAAATTTTCGGTAAGTAAAATTTATGTTTTTCCTTTCAGATTAGAGGCAGTGCTTACACCATAGGGATATAATAAAGCAGATCCTGAGGGCGGGTTTCAGTTCACTACTGCTTGAAGCACCCTGCGCCCAAAAGCTGCATACTCCGAGGCCAGTATGTCCCACTTGTAGTGTCCTGAGAACGTATGGAGAGAGGACCGATTAGCAGCTGAACAAATTCGAGACGGAGAAGTAGCTGCACGCAGAGCCCCTGACGGCGAAAACAGCTCTAGTAGAATGTTCCTTTATAGGGCCTGCAAATTCCGTGCCACTCTTAGAATAAGATAACAGAATACAATCCTTCAGTCATCTAGCCAGAGAAACTCTGCGAAACCAACATACCTTTCTTTGTGCCTATGAACAAGACAAACATACCGATATCCTAACGGAAGGATTCCGTAGCTTTAGATATTGCCAAAGACCTATCGTTACGTCTAAGCAGAGAAAATTACTTATCAAGGCATTAGACGGATTCCGACACAAGGTCGGCAAAACCACTTCTCGGTTGACATTGGCAACAGAAAAAACTTTAGTGATACCTGAAGGATCGAGCTTCAGAACCTCCTTGTCCTGATGAAAACCAAAAAGGGAAAATACTCCCGAAGCGCTCGGAGCTCACATACTCTTTTAGCTGACGAATAGCCATCAAAGGAAACCGGGATCCAAAGAAAACATCTTCAGGGAACTTCTTCCAATGGTTCAACAGGCGGTACTCAAAGCGCGGAAAGGACCAAATTCAGATCCCAGGGAGGACAGGTTTCCCTAACAAAGGGCACCAAACGTGTCAGAGCTCTGAAGAACCTTGAAATCAGAAAATTCGAGGTGAAACATCTGAGGGAGAAGAAACCGATAGCAGAAACATGTAAACTAAATGAAGCAGGTTTAAGACCTTTGCAAATCTCATCCGAAGGAAGCATAGAATCTTCTGGATGGACGCGGAAACAGGGTTGACTTCAAACCTACAACATCGCTGAAACTTCCAATTCCTAACGTAGAACCTTGAAGTAGATGCCAACAAAAATTTTTATAACTTCAGGATCCAGACCTTTACACTCTAAATCTGGAGTCCAGAAACCAGGCCGTCAATCGGAATCTCCGAAGGGCCGGAAGAGGCACCATGGCGTCCTCTAGAATTACTCCTGAAAGAGGAAGCTTCCAAAAGGTGGCCCTCGGAAAGTTCAGGAGAGCCGAGAACCAACTACTTCTTGGCCACCCTGGACGGATTAGGATAATACTTACATTTCCCAGCCTTACTTTTTTGAAGTATTCTGGGAATAAGCACTACTGGCGGGAAGATATATGCCAGGTTGAACTTCCATGGTAATGACAGGGCATCTATGAAATCCGGCCTGTCTGCTGGAGTTAGGGATGCAAAACGTCTTGTCTTCCTGTTCACTCTGGGTGCCATCAGGTCTATCTCTGGAACACCGAAGCGGACTGTGCTGAACTTGAAAATTCTGCATGACAGGGACCAAACTGCTTGTTTCAAATGATGCCTGCTCAGGGCATCTGCCACCACATTGAACTTTCCTAAAATGTGAACTGCAGAGATTGACATAAGGTGCACTTCTGCCCACAGCATGATTATTGAACAAAGGCTTTCTAATCTTGTTGATCTCGTACCTCCCTGTATGTTCAAATATGCCACTGTCGTTCGAATGTCTGAACGAATTTGAATATGTTGAACTTTGATGAGAAACTGAAACGCCAAGAGTGCCATCCATACGGCCTTTAATTCCCTGAAGTTCGAGGAACTTCTCATATCCTTCTCTTGCCAGGACCCCTGCTTCTTTATGTCTTCCAGATGGGCCCCCCAGCCCAGCGCAGAGGCGTCTGTTGATATGATAGTAAAGGACTTCATCCGGAATGACAGACCCTCGTGGAGGAATCGAGAAAATGTCCACCACTGCAGACTTTTCAAAGTTAGATCGTTAAACCTCATCAGCCTATCTAGGCCGAGTTCCTGTCGATACCAGACCTGCAGAGTGTAACTTTGTAGAGGTCTCATTCTGGCTATTGCCCAAGCGACTGCCGGGATTGAGGCTGTAAACAGACCCAGTAAGCACCTGGCATCTCTGATTGAAAACATACTTTTTTCTCAGAGATTCCGGATTAACCGCTTGATCTTTTAGTATCTTCCCTTCTGGCAGGAATAACTTCATCGCGATAGAATCCAAAATTAGACCCAAGAACTGGATCCTTTGAACTGGCACTAGTTCCGATATGTTGAAATTTATTAGCCAGCCATGCTTTTCCAGCGATTTGATGGCTGTCCCCAGGTCTAACTGTAGTTGAACTTGGGACTCTGCAAACAACAGCCAGTCGTCCAAATATGGAATGACAGCGATGCCCATACTTCTTAGAAAGCTTGAACTACTACTCGAAGCTATGTGCATACTCTGGGCGCTGATGCCAGGCCGAAAGGTAGTGCTCTGAATTGGTAATCGCTTGAAACTCCAATTGGTAATGTAGTCTTCTTACCTATTTGAGCAATAGGAACGCCCACTACAGGGACAGTATCCAGCATACAGTCTTGTACCGCTTCTATGGAAAGAGAGAATTAAAAACTGTCTAGCCAATAAACAGCATGTGACCTGGGAATTTTCCATTCTTTTAAATCAATACCCCAATCTGTGGGTGAAAAAGAAACCTATAGGACTTTTACCCTGTTTCTTCAAGTTCAAATGCAACTGCACTTCTTTAATCAATTCCCCAAATGGATTCTACTGGGAAATGCAGATTCCTCATTTGATGAGACACTGCTGAATTATCGCCATACTCAGAACCACTAGTTCCAAACTAGAATCGGAACTTCCCAAGATCTTACTTTTTGTTAGCATGTATTACAAGCTGAGAATCCTGGGCAACCGAAGCCTGGATTGTCTGTAATGCTGCTGACCACATATCCACAACTGTTTGCTGCATACTTTGTTGCAACCAGCTGATAAAGTGGACATTACTGTTCTTTGTGCTTCCTCTGAAGCTTCTTTGAACACACAGAGCAAAGTTTTCTTTTTACAACCATCTGGCATAAGATGGCCACACACAGAGCAAATTAAATGCTTGGCTAGATGTACATTTCCCCTTCTCAGCAACTTTATCCAAATTTTCAGGATTATATACTGGGAACAGAAAACAAACAAGGGAAAATAAACAAAATTTTTCCCTAAAGATTCAGGCTAGAACCATTTAAATAAAAACTTAATCAGTCTTACCTTAAATGGCCCGAGAGTGTGTTGGAGGGCAGGTGAGAAACACACATTGCAAACCGTTCTGAGAGCTCCTGGCAAACAGAGGTTGCTGCTGGTAATGCTCCTTTTAAGTCCTGTAACCAAACAAAAACGCCCAGTTCAAATTTGGCGCCTGAATCCAGGTTCGCATTGCGCATGTGCATAGCGCTCTGCGACTCCCTGGTGGAACGCAACGCAACCTGTGTGTGCGTTCCACCGACAGGACCTCCCAGCCGACGCACGCCTGCGTCCTTCGTCAGACCGGCACCTGGCACGGCAAGAGACGGAATAAATTCTGAGGGACCACGCCGTCCGGCGTGTTAAACGCTACTTACCCGAACATCAAGGAAGCAGAGCCTCCCGAGCCTCAGCCCTTCTCACCTGCTTCCTGGAGAACCTTCCTGCATAACCTCCCCTGCCGAAGGAAGGCAAAGAACTGGGGATGATCAGGAGGAGCTGCTACTTATTGGAAAGGAGGTAATTAGGGGAGGGGTTAAAATGTTTGGAGATTTGCCTGCCTGTTTTTTCCCTCCAGATTGGATATCCCTATGGTGTAAGCACTGCCTCTAATCTGAAAGGAAAATAAAAAATAAAGACAAAAAAACAAAACTGGAACCATAGTTGACTTCAAGAATCTGTCCAGCTCGGCGGTTTTGACCTTAAATTTAAAATTCCCTTTTTGTTCACTTTTAAAAAATCTCAATCAACTATAAAAGTTTGAAAAATCACTATGTATTTAAAGAATTTTGTCCCTTTTATATCCTCAATATGTTTTAATTTTCATTATATAACAAAAACAACATTCTTACCTGAGAATCCTGGTGTTAATGCCGCCATTTTTCTAGCCAAACTATCTTTGTCTATGGTGCTTTCCATTCTCAAAGGCCGAAGGTGAACCTTGAATATAGATGCTCTGCCTTTTATATCGGGTGGACCTTCAATGAGAAACAATAGTATTCATTTTGCACTTGTAAAATATTATTTGTAATACCTGATCAAAAACATGCAACTTACCGATGTAGATCTGCCTGTCAAATCGCCCAGGACGCATCAGGGCAGGATCTAGAATATCTGGCCTGTTTGTTCCAGCTAATACAACTACATTTGTTGTGGTGTTAAACCCTATTGAACAATAAAAGATTACAGACATCTCATGAGCAGGTTTATTTACATAAACACAAAACTGTCATTAATTTACAGTATTTTTTTTTTCATTTTTAAATTCTTTTCTGTCTAAAACATATGACAAAAAATATGCATAGGTAAACATTTTATAAGAAAACACATTATAACAAAACTAAGTTCAATCTGGAACAGATCCCACTACGATCAGGGGTATAGAAAAATATGACAAACAAAAATTAATAAAATGAACGATATCTTTCTTTAAACTGGGCCTAATTAAAGCCCAACAACCAACTTTAAGGGGTAAATCCAGGATCCATAAAACCCATTGGCATAAAAACAAGATTGGGGGTAACCCACTGAAGCGTCTTCAAGAATGTCTATTCATTTTCATAAAGGGGACTATGGGGTCCACGTTATATGTCAGGGTGCCAGGGTCATCCTTGGGAACATTTTAGTGGGTAAGAAAATCCAGCTGATGCAAGCAAAGATCTGCAGCTTTAGGTGTCTGTACATGGCGAGTAATGCCCTTAAGTTCCCTCAGCAGGGCTCTAGGGGTTCCCTGAGAGTAGCAGATTCATGTTGCTTGTAGGAGTTGGGTTGGATAACGGTTCTGAGTTTTGTCTAAAGTGAAGTGTGGAACAGCATACGAGCAGGAAAGTTAGACTAGATAACTCAAATGCATATAGAGTTTTCTCCATTAACACAGCCATAACTTGAAAGTGGCAAAGATAACAATGACATCATGTAGACCATTAGATGGGGCTGCAGGTGATTTAGCATTGTGATACATTATATCAATGTTTAAAGCTTTGGTTCTCTCAGGAGGCAGTATAGTGAGAATCAAACACCTTACATGTTGAGGAAGTTCCCCATCAGTGACCTCCTCTGAAATACCTCCTATCTTGAGGTTTGAGTACCTAACACTGTCTCCAGAGAATCCATATGGCCTTGACTTGGCCTGGTGCGGTTTTTGAATAGTGTTTAGAGATGTATCTTGCTGGGCCTGCTTTAGCAGCAAGTCCAATGCATCCTCCTTTGTGGACTTAATGTGTCCCATCAGGGTAAGTATTTCCCTACTTTTTATTATCAAGTCTGCAGCGAACAACCGCTTTATGTTGGATAAGAGTTCTTGGATGTCCACTTTGTAGTCTGGTGTAGGCAGAAACATATCTAGTGCGTCCAAATGTGGTGAGAAGTGAAAGCGGAGATCCTCTGCGGGATCCATCTTAGGGCTACCTGCGTGAAAGAGCAGGTCACAGATATCTCTGGTGCCTCCATTAACAGATTGCTTCAGCTTCTTGTTTCTCTTGCCCATAGTAGTCTTTATGTTGCAGAGTATCTTAGCTGAAAGACTAGTACTTACATTTTTGTGATTTTATAGCGTCTTGTAGGTAATATATGGAGTTGAAGTGTAGCACGACTGAATAGCTCGATGGTCGCTCTACCCGCTGTACTATATATGTTTTAATAAGATTAAATTTTTTTTTTAAACTCTATAATATCAACAATTCATCATTTTCAATTTAGTTAATCCCAAAAGAATGAAATAGAACCTCCATGCATTAAAGTAGGCAAGTCATCCACAAACACCCATGGTTAATCTTTTTAAAAATTTCCACTTGCCACATTGGTAGGTGAAAATCTAGTCCTGCTAAATGTGCCATGCATGCTGCAGACTTGCAGTGACATGTAACCGTTAAAGTCTGGCTAGGAGAGTAGGTCAGTTGTAAGCCTTGATGTTGGTATTCAGCTTTTCAGGAAGCAAGGGATACTTACAGTACTGTGGCGGTAACGGAGGTTAATGTAGGAAGAGAAAGTAAAGTCTATCAAGATACGACTACCATAGATATAAGACTCGAGAAAACAAAATTTAGGACACTTAAGAGTTTAGAGATAATATTTCACCGAGTGAAAGAGGAAAAAGAGTAATAGAAAAATTACCATCCATTTCTACCAGAAGTTGGTTGAGAGTGTTTTCCTGCTCACTTTGCCCTCCAAAGTTTCCACGTCCTCTCTTCCTACCAACTGCATCGATTTCATCAATAAAAAGAATGCAAGGGGCATTTTTTCTAGCCATGACAAATAAATCACGCACCTAGAAAAAAAGACAAGGATGATTATAAGTGTTTTTTTACTACTTCTGATACTAATACCAAAACAACATGAATACATGGACAAAAATACAGTTTTGTTTTACCCTTTCTCCAATAAGATATCTGATCTCCCCACCTTTTCTCTATAACTCACCATCATCTCTTCCCTTCCTCTCACTTTACCTCTCACCACACTTTCCTTAATCCGTTTCCCTTCCTTCTTTTCTCTGTTGGTTTAAACTTTGATAAAGACCGGTCATGGACTCTAGGTCACTTGACCTTATATTTATTATAAATTAAAAGGAACACTCCACTGTCCATTTTTTGTTCTTTGGAGTTTTTTTTGTTTTTTTTTTTAAACATTATTTTAAATTTTTGAAATAGACAGTGTTGACAAAACAGTAAGAAAAGTGGTAACAGTAGTTTCAATTAAACAATAATATTGAGCTTAAAATAGAGCGGTGTCATGTAGAGGCATGTGTCTTTTTCAAAAGGTGTTGTAACAACAGTAAAAAAAAAAAGAAGTTGGGTATACGTAATAGTAATAACAGTAGTGACAATTATACAGTTGTCTTGAACACAGAACAAGTTGGTACAATGTAGAGGCATATGAATGTTTCACTAACCATGCGAAATGAACAGAATGAAATATAATAGTGGTGATCGTAGTAATATTTAAACAGTATTCTAGAACATATAACAAGTTGACTTTGCATTGGGGTATTTGGCTTATGTCGGAGGTATTATACCAATAGGGGAAAGTGAAAAAGGTTCACATCTTAACCGTTGCAGCTTAGTGCCTGTTCAGATTGTCGAGGGTTGGCCATCGTGGATGGTCCTCCTGTGGTATGTCGGTGGTGTGGGTAGAGCCAGGTTTTTAGAGCCCAGTATCGGGGAGGGCATCCCCCGGAGGTGCTGTTTTTGTCGGTGGCTATGTGTGCAAGGCTCTGTTCCCCTCAGGGTGCCTCTGCCGTCTTGCCTATTGGCAGCGTTCGTCCCGATGTGGTCAAGCCAGTGTCCCCCATCCCAAGTGAAAGGCGTGGTGAAGACTGAGCCGATAGGGATCATGATTCAATAAGGAGTGGCGGTTGGGAAATTGAGAGGATGAAGGAAGGTGAGGAAGAGAAAGAAAGAAAAACGGGGTGAGGGTAGAAGGGTTCGGGGGGGGGGGGGGGAGAGGTCTGGGAGGACCGGCTGTGGGTGGTCCTGCCGTTCGCCTCTCCCGTCTCTCCAGTGATTTAGGTTGGGAGGTTGGATTCTAGGATCTATGGGTCCCAGATTTTGTAAAAAAAGTGTTTTGTAGTGTCGTGTACTATGTCAGAGAGTTTGTCCATCTCTACTGCGCCTTTATGATTTACACAAATGGAGACCGAAGCTGTCGCTTCCCGTATATCTCCCCAGTAAGACGGGTCCTCCGGTGGACCCAGGGTCCCTCTCCCAAGCCGACACATAGGACAAGTCCTGGAGTGACATACCAGGTTCAAAGGAGGTGTTCCGTTACAATTGCGTGAGAGGGGAGGGGAGGGGTCAGAGGTTAAGTAGTGTTTCAGCGCTATTTTGTCCAATATTTTTATTGATGTGGTGAGTGCTGGGGTGATTGGGGGTAAGTGTGGTCTATCTGTCTTTGGTAACCATATGTACAATGATGGGAAGTCCCCATTTTTGTTCTATTTAAATTACTATTTATCAGATGTAAATCTGAAAGAAAACTGATTGATAAAGTCTTTTCCTGGTCTGAGCAGGAGCAATGTATGTGTGTATGATATTTCAATATGTGCACATTAGAGCTCATATTTAGTGACTACCCACAAACGTGCAAGGCACTAACAAGCAGCATCAAATTAAACTGCAAATTGAAGAGATGGAAACCAATTGCACCTATGAATGCGTTCCCCTATCTGTTTTACTTGAATTAGGTTTGTGTGTGAGCTAAGCACTCATATCATAATGTTACAGGAAATAGAATTCAACCAAAATAGGGTTGGGTCTCTGTATTTATAAATGAGAGACTTGGAAGGGGTTTATGCTAATGTAAATGTAATAACTTATCTAGTATCATGTGAAAAAGCACAGAATATTTCCCCCCATCACACTTTGTGTGGTCAGAGTAGTCTGTTATCAGACTCCTAGTATAAAACAGTTATAGGTAACTATACATGCAGTGCTGTTTAGTAGGGCTTCCTGTGACAAACCAAGTGTGCATATACTTGTATCATTAGTCATCTTTCCAACACAAATAATTTTTCCAGAGTATAAACCATCCACATGCCGGTAATTGACATTAAAGATGCAACATCATTTTAATGTGCTTAAAGATTTTCCACTTCAGTAAATTGTATTCTCCCCTTTAGCATAACAAGCACGATAAATATTTTAAATTTCATTTTCCTAAGCCCCAGCACAAACTAACTGTACATGCATGTTAAATCACAAAGTAAGTTAAATGGGAATACCAGGTATCGGGTGGTTTTTGCCAGGACAATGTATGGAGTGCGTGCATGCAAGGCTTTGTTGGTGACAAGAGATGTTTTCAAGTGACCGTTACTAAAAGGTTTGTAGAAGACACATGCAAACCAGAGTACAAACACATTATAAATACCCAAGCAATAAATAAAGAGCCATGTTATACCCAGGAGGAAACAGTGACCCTTGTTTTTCATTCACAGATAAATATAGGTTATTGACAAGTGTACTTCTGCCAAGTTCTTTCCCACCTTCAGACATTAACAGAGCGCCGAGGGGGGTCCTTGCATTCATCAACTTACCCTTGCTGGACCAACACCAACAAACATCTCTAGAAACTCAGAACCGTTGACTGTAATGAAAGGGACATTGGCTTCTCCTGCTGTTGCTTTTGCCAGAAGTGTTTTTCCAGTGCCAGGAGGACCAGTTAAAATTGCACCCTTGAAAACAGTAAGTAAATATTAAATACACAAAATTAAAGAATAGCAAGACTGTTACAATGTGAAAAAGAAATCTAAAATGTCTTTGAAGACATTGTAAGCCGCATACGACAAATTATTTTATTTAAATTAAACCTCAAACATCAGTTACACTGCTCCCTGCCTATAACCTGGGACAAGACTAAACTCTAAGGAAGCAGACTGAGTTTGGGGGGATAAGAATAGGTAAATATTCAGGCTATCACCCTAGTGCCACCTTCTTCGCTGCTACTAACATTAGTGTTAATAATTGCATTATTAGTATTTGACATGCAGCTTGTATTGTATACAGCAGTAATACATTTCACAAATTAAAACTTCTTTACAAAAGCAAGCCCAGGATATGATTAAGCAGAATCACAAGAAGAAACACTGTTTAGTGGGCAATAAGATTAACACACAAAGTTCAGAAGCCTTTACCGAGTTATCATCCTGCTCAAGAATAAACCAAATCCCACAATAAAGCCATGCTATCTATCTTAGATTTGATCACTTTTGCCCTGCATATGGTCTCCCATGATTTCCATATAGGTCAGACCTATAGAACTGTAATAAGCCCTGGTTACTGCTTTAATAATGACATATCAGTGATGGGAGACAGGATAATATCAAGTGTCAAATGGGATAACACCCAACAATACGCATTTGTTGAACTAGCACTTTCATTTCACATAACCATGTTACAATCTGAAAAACCACAAGGTCTATGTTCAACTGGAAATTAAACAGCTTACAATGAAAATCAGTTCATTTAATTTTAGCAATAACTATTAATAACCCATTTAGAACAGTGCATGACACTAAAAAGTTGTTGAGAGCATGCAGTAATCCCAAGAAGAGTTTTAATATTTCATCATAGTACTGAATAGTCAGCATTTACCTTGGGGATTTTGGCACCTAAATCTTGATACTGCTTTGGATTTTTGAGGAAATTAACAAATTCCATAATTTCCAGTTTTGCCTCTTCACATCCAGCCACATCCTTGAACTTCACATCAATTTCATCCTTGAGTACCTTGGCAGTTGTTTCTCCAACACTGAAGAGACCACCCATTCCACGACCGGGCCTTCCACCAGCTGGACCACGTCTCACAGTGTACAGGAGAAAACCAATAATGAGGACAGTAGGAAGCATGCTTAGAAGGAAGGAGCTAGAATAAAAAAAATAAATAAAAACTTCTAATCAATTACCGAAGACAAATACAATTATGTAAAATGTATTATGTTGATTCTACAGATCACCTTTGAAAAACCTGTAAACCAAGAGGCAAGGATGGTGCTCACTGTAAACATTGGAAGAATTGTACGTTGTATCATTCCTAACTCTCCTTATGACCATTATTAACACACATACACACAAAAAGTAGCAAACGATAAAATGATGATATGTATATATGTGTTATACTTTGGGTATTACCACAAGTGACATATAGTGTCTGATGTAATTATAAGAGGCATGGAAATCCTGATACCTTACATCTGGACCATGGGTACCTTCTCTTACTTTCTTCTTTCCTTTTCCTCCTCCCTCACTTCTCTCTCCTAATCGCTTTGGGAATTGTTTTGTTGCTGGTCTCTACTGCAAGTGGTGGAACGAGTGGACCAATACAGTGTATGTTGGTGATGATACCACTGTTTACATCTTAAGCATCCATTTTGGATCCGACATGAGCTGGGACATAACAAGCCTCACCGAGTGAAGCATGTCTAGCACATTTCAAATTTTTTCATGTAGTAGTTCTATGTGTTGTATGATAACAATGTCTCCTCCACATATGTATTCTGAATGCCAACAACTGGAAGAGTACATTTCATCACACTGTATTGAATCCCGTATGTAATGTTGCATAACCCTGCAATCTTCAACCGATTTATGAAAAAAATTATCGTACTTTTGCACTGTATTATGAAAGCTGTTATGTTGTTTGATCTTTATTTCTGTTCAAACTAAACAATGCCAAAAAAAAAAAACAAGACATTGGGAACGGATGATAAATCTCCAGTAAAAAGGATAACAGGATGAAGGCCGGTATGGAGCCACACATATTAATTTTAGCAGAACATTAAATGCATTGACCAGACCTGACAAAGTGGAAACAATGCATTAGTTCAAAGCTGAGACACCAACACAGAAGTTTGATTAATGTGCAACATCATCAGTTCCTGATATTTGTTTACAATACCAATATATATCCAGCATATAGCGTCGATGGATATGTTTGATATGTCCTCATGTGTACCAGAACATACTGTGGATGTGTAAGTTTGCTCTAGTGCCTAAACACTAGCAAGCAGCTCTAAAAGCAAATTGCCATGTAAAGCTTAGGTCATCTTAGCGTAACACTAAGTCAGCAATACTGTGGATCATCGTGGTAACCACTGGGTTACAAGGACATTGTCACAACTTTTTATGTGACTGCATCTTAGACACAATACAGCATTGTGATTAAACAGCCAACAACTTATAAAACCTATGAAACAAGAGTGACAGAGTTTAGTAATTACATAAATAAGTTCTAGACTATTTTATTCCTACTCCAATGGGTTATTTTGTATAAGGAGCTTTCTTCTTTTACACAGCGGCGCTAACACACACAAAATTTAACTTTTTAAATGGTAAGCCTTGTATAAAAAGTTGTGTGACTTCATTGGCAACATGCCTGACAGGCCGGTTACATAAACGAACAATGATGGAATGAGACAGATAGATTGACAGACAAACCAGTGAATATATGCTGCAAGAGTTACAAGGAAAAGGAAGGAAGGGCAAACTCCTATATTTTCACAAAGAACGATTTCTATATGTTGACAGGTTATTTTCTGAAAACAAACAAAACTTTGAAAATCACGCAATGTGCAACACAAGCAGATAACGGGAGCCTGATTGCTGTATCTGGAATAATACAATTAATCTTACCCATCACTTTCAGCTGCATACACTACAGGTAATCTGTTCTCTCCCTCTATACCAAGCTCTTGCTGCACAGTTTCCAAATTCCTTTCAAAGGTGTCCACACTGCCAATATTAAACCAGACATATTGCTATAAAATAAAAAAAAAATAAAAAACACAAGAGTGGAAAATATCATGAACTGTTCCCATCTAACTAGACAGAGTTCTTGGTGATTACATTCAGTGCAATGCAAGAACAACTAAACATTAAAAGGGTTAAAGAAAGTGCAAAAAAACACTGGATAAACGTGAGTCAATAAAATTGGTGTAGACAGACTGATTGCATACTAATAAAATAAAATGTGTTACTATGCAAGCTTTTAATTATATCATTGTGTATTTTGCATATTTTTCTTCTAAATAGTTGGAATATGAATGCTGGATTAAAAAAAAAAAAAAAAGAAAAAAAAAAAGAAAAAGGAGATATCCTTTACATACTTAATATTTTTTATTTTCAGATGCTCTTTAAACTAGGGACTTCAGAATACGAGAAATGTACAAACCTGCTTTACAAAATGAATGCATTAGTTATTCATCTGTTCATTCTATAACACTCCACAGATTCAGCGATGCAATTTACGATTATTATGACTGCACAAAATTGTACTTTTTCAATCTTTTTAGCTTTGCATATAATATAAAATATAAAATAAAATCCAAACTATATAAATATAAAACCCACAAAAACGATATAAATATAAAACCAAGAGGGCTGCACTCAGGTGAACATGCATACATTATAGGGTGCTGCTGGGGCCAATAGATGCAACATACAAAATGCACAATCCAGCGCACTCGCTTATTCATTAAACAATGATTTCAAATTTCACAGATTGTAATAGTTGTATTTAAAAACACCTCACCTAGGCAAAAAAAATAATGGGGGTTTAGTTACAATATATGATCTATTTAGCCTTGACCTGCAGAGAGTATCAGGAGGAAGAATTTCCCAAATAAGTGGATTAATCTCACAAGAGCAGGCATTAGGCTGTTAGAGTAGGACCTGCCAAGAATGGGGTACATTGATTTTGTAACAGGTTTCTTGCAATGTATGATCATGTATTGTAACTAAACCCCCCATAATTTTTTGCCTAGGTAAGGCATTTTTAAATAAAACCATTACTTTCTGGTAGACTTGAAATTGCTGTTTAGTGAATGAACAAGTGCGCTGGATTTTATAACTTTTCTAAAGAACCTATCCTCCTGATGTTTTGATTTAATCAATGTATTGCTAGGATTAAGGTATCAAGCTAACAATTATTCAAATCTGACGACTTGGACAAACGGACTGTGACTACTCATGACAATGCAGACCTGGAGGTTTTGTCCCCCTGGATCCACCTGTTCTCTTGTCTGGGAACCCTTCAACCTTTGAAGATTGTTGCTCCTGGAGCAATACTCAAGACTACTGGAGGCTTAACCCCCTTTTTAAAAACACTACTCTGTGCTGTGTCCACTTCTCGTCACCCCCTTTGCATGAGGATATCCAGCATATTACAAGTCCCTATAGGAAAGCATTGAGTCAATGTTTTCCTATGGGGAAGCCCTTATACATATGCAGTGCTCGCCACACATGCGCAGAGGCGAAGTGACACCATAGTGTTTGAAATACAGCTTTGTACTCCTAACACTATAGTGTTCCTTTAAGTAAGAAAAAATATAAAGAAGCAACTTTACCCCATCAACAGGCGTTTTTCCTGGTGTAAAGACGACTCTTACAAAACGTTTATTCACCACCTCAAGACGATCTACCTAAACAAAAACAAAAAAAAGAAACGCTAATGTGACATTACTCACAATTATTTATTCACTATATCAAACATTATAAAAAGGGGAAAATGCAGGTAATATACAACATAGTTAAAACTGAATAATCTAGAAATAAAAGAAACATTTATGCCATTTTAGATTATTTTAAAGGAGAAGCTAACTCAAAAAGAGCTCCTCCACATTAATAAAGGGGATAGAATAATAGCACCCAGGTGACAGACATTGGGGGGAGGAGGGCTGGGCAGAGAAACTGCACTGTACCACTTTTCATTGCTTATGTAGTGTGTTTAGGCAGAACTGTATTGAATACCTGACAATTCAGTATGTTCTTGTTTCTGGCAATTTTTTGTGAGATCATGGCTTGCATAGTTGGCAAAGTTTACACAGAGAGAGCTGGGGATATGGCTCCTGGGACTGAATTTTAGGGTAGGGTTACAGAGTTTTTCTTTGGGAAGTTAGCAATGCCCCTGAGAATATGTATATAGTCACAATTTAGAATCTTATAGCGCATGGGTGGTGATATCATCCATACAATTATTTCCCCTAAGAAACAGGGAAAAATTCAGACTTCAAATCAGTATAGTTCTAAGATCCTACCTTCAGACATACATGACTGTTGTCACAGTAGTGAGACATACAATGACAGTAAACATCTCCCCTTAACCCCTACAATAGACATTTACATATCTCTCTCTCTATAGATATAGATATAGAGAGAGAGAGAGAGAGAGAGAGAGAGAGAGAGAGAGAGAGAGAGAGAGATTTATATATATATATATATATATATATATATATATATATATATATATATATATATATATATATATATATATATAAAAACATATATAATACCTTGCACTCAAGCTGTCCTTAAGTTCTTGCAATGAACCGGGTGCATTACCAGGGCTCCAAATATCCAAATACAAAATAGAATGGCTGCCCTCACGGAATTTCTTCAGTTTAAAATATAACTTTTAATGAAATCGCATAAAAAAATCGACGTTTCAGTCCAGCCTGTGGACTTTCATCAGGATATCGGATATATATATAGCAAAAAAGATCCGATGATTGACGGTTCGACCTCTAAAAAGTCGTTCTCAAGATCAGAAAATTGCAAACTATAGCAGTGTGAATATATACATAAATCAAATAAAAACGTTCCAATAATGTGAAGTAAATAAAAAAAAAAATTAAAAAAGTTCCAATAATGTGAAGTGGATCTCCACCACCCGATTGTAAACCCAGAAGTGAAGGAAGACCGCATGTGACGTCATCACGCTGCGTCACTGCGGTAAACAATGTGGTAACCAGGGAACCGTTGCCAGGGGTGACCAAGCACCAGTGATTCATATAGAAAGCCTAAAGCTAATCTTCCGAGACGGAGGATCATGCAGGGACCGCGGAAGCTGGCATGGGCAAACACCCATATGGATGTGTGAAGTCCGTAAAACATAAATGCATCCTAAATGTGCCATACAAAAGTGAAACAAACCGTGCATATAGTGAGAAATAGCTTCCTACGTGCCCTGAGTCAAACATATATATATTCCTAAAACAGAAGCATAGACTCCCACAGATACAAAAAGGTGACTGTGGGACAGAAATACTATAACATTCTATTGTTGATAGATCAGGCTAGGAAAAAAAATCTTACTTAAATTGGCTCATATTATGTAAACCATCCACACCTACAGTGTTCAAATGATGTATCCAGTAAGCCTCATGTTGCAGTAATGCTCGAGATCTGTCACCCCCACGGGGTAAAGGGGGGACATGATTTATAGCAATGAATCGAAGGAGAGACGGGAGACTATGCCCTATCATAAGAAAGTGCTTGGCAACTGGTTTATCAGTCTTTTGATCTCGGTAGGCAGTGTTGATGGTTGAGCGATGGCCTTGAATACAATAACTCTTAAAGCAACCACGTTTCAGAGTTATCACTTTTTTGTAGCGGTGAATAGGATCGCCTTTTACCAGCAGGTCACGGAAGTTCTTATTTCTCTTATAGCGGATTATTGGCATTTTGTGAAATTTAGCAGTTATTGTTAAGTTTTTATTTGATTTATGTATATATTCACACTGCTATAATTTGCAATTTTCTGATCTTGAGAAAGACCTTTTAGAGGTCGAAACGTCGATCCTCTGATCTTTTTTGCACAATAAACCAAGTTATAATTTTCAAATCCAGGAAAAAAAGAAATTATATATATATATATCGCGGGTTCGCACCATGGTAGTAGCTGATATTGGATTCCAACCATTGGGAATAGTGCCAAACGTACTTTTGGAATATAGATACACACACAAGTTGGCAAGTTCACTATGTATAAGACTACATCCAAGATTAATAAATTAAGAAGCAGCTGATACGGGATCAAACCATGGAGAAACTAACGGCAATTAAAACACTGTTTCTCACTAATATACCAGATTATGTGGTCATGATCTACTTTGGTGTCTAAGCTACACATTAATAATTAAACATGCACAAAAATTTAACGTACAGCAATTCGTCAAAATAAAATTCCTGACAGTCAAATGAATCATTTCACAAACAAACCGAATTAGAATCATCCAAATTAACACCCTAATACAAGGATTTTATTTCAGATGATCCTGATTTAGTTCATTTGTAAAGGAAATAGATTTGTTGGACGATTGCCGGGAATTTTATTAAAACAAAACGTTAATTTTTGCACACGTGTATAATAATCATCCCCACGTGCATTACTATGCCCTCTCTTTTAGATGCAACACTTTAACATGATTTCTATGGTGAAGATAATACCGTACACACACAAGACTCCCACTGTACACGTTACAATTACCAGCCAGTTGACTCACCACATCTTTCGATAAGTAGTTATTAATAAAATCTTTCCAAGTGATTTCTCTGCCAGACTTCCTGAAGAAGATGTAATAGGTAACACCAGCCCATAACCCGGCACTTGCCATAAAGTAAAAGCGGAACTCCTTATCATCCCACGGTATTTCACCCTAAAAAGGCAAAAATCACAAACCTATTCAAAAGGAAACATTGCAAGATCATCATAGGCAATAACCAAAATAGGTGGGAAAGAAAACTAAGGAATTTTGTAAAATATTCCTTCCCAGTTGAGTCTTGTAGTGGTTACATTAAAGCTTTAGCAATTTTTTTGTAATTAGCATGCTCCAGAGACGGGCTCATATTTGGGAACCTAACCAAGTCAGAGTTTGTTGCTTCCATCCTCAAAATGGTGCAAGTGCCATTCCAAAGTGCATGGCATGGAAGTCATAAAGATAACTTACCTTGTTTTTTAAGGTAACTGACTAGCACAATGTTACTGTCTACCAGGTGGTGTGTATTTTCATCGCAATTGTATTAAGTGCATGCAAGGTAAACTTGCTATTAAATGTCTTTCTCAGCTTTAGCAGAAGCGTTTATGACCACCCACTAGGCGAGATTCATGCAATATAACCATTGTTTGCTGTTGTTGTTTTTTGTCTCTAATGCAACTTTTACCACTGCAAACATTGCAAAGAACAAAGACTAAGTAATATAATCATTCTTCAATTAGGTGAATACTCAAGAGAATTAAAACTAAACCTTCTGCAGTCTTGTCCACCAAGTGGAGTCTTCTTTCTTTCCTCCTCCTTTTCCACCTTTCTTGCCCCCTCCAGTTGAGTCACTTCCCCCTCCTGACGAATGCTGGTTTTCATTGCGCTTTGCTTGGTTTCCATTGCCTTTAGCATCTAAACAGATAATACTGGAATATTGTACGGATATTTGATAAACAAAAACATAATTTTTATCACAAGACACAGGGGCTTATATTATGCCAATATCTTTCTTTTACTCACAATAAAAGCAAAGACCAAAAAAAAGTGCAATTTAGAGTAAGAAACCCAAGCATACCAAATTCAAAAGTAAAGTTGTTTAACCCCTTAAGGACCAAACTTCTGGAATAAAAGGGAATCATGACATGTCAGGCACGTCATGTGTCCTTAAGGGGTTAAAGAAATGTAACAAACCTAGAACTGACTACACATCATTGAGCAATTTGGCCAGGATAACCAGTCTACTTTCAGCTACAGGACCATTTCGTTACAGAGCCTTCCAATGGCTAAATCCCAATTGTCTTTGTCTCGACTAATATTACTCTGAACCAGTGACGTTAGACCGAGAAACTCAGGAAGAACTTCACAGTGAAAATGTGAAAATCACAGTGAGAAGCGCAGAAGCGCCTCTAGCGGCTGTCAATGAGACAGCCACTAGAGGCTGGATAAACCCTAATGTAAACATAGCAGTTTCTCTAAAACTGCTATGTTTACAGCAGGCAGGGTTAACCCTAGATGGACCTGGCACCCAGACCACTTCATTGAGCGGAAGTGGTCTGGGTGCCTATAGTGGTCCTTTAAGTGCTTCCCCATTTCTGATCATTTGCTGAAATGAACTTGAATTTCCAGACCTCTGGAAATTGTGAATTTAGTTTAAAAATTCCTCAATCAATTGATGAAAAATAAATTTGGTTTTACATCTTCGTCAGGGACTCAAGCTTAATATTTGTAGATAGCAAATCCTGTGAAATCACCACTTATCCAACCTTTCCAAATAAAAGTAATTTGTGTGTGGTATACATCTCAAGGAATATGAAACAAGAATCAAATACTTAACACAATATGTTGGTGACTCCTTGTTTATTTATTTGCATGATCTGTGTCAAACTGCATTACAGCAATGGCTTAAAAGGTTACTTGGGAAAAAAGCAGAAGTGAATATTTCAATATATATGGAAAACATACTGCCAAGTAGCCATTACATCTAGGATTTATTTTTTTTTTCTTTTGGATACTGACTGAAGACATTATAGGTATGCCTCGAATTTTAATGTGGTTGCGTCGGAGGCGCAGTCCTCATAGGTGGGACATTTGTAGCGACAGACTTTGCTGGGTGGTTTGTAGTTGGTGAATTGCGTTTCTCATGCCGCTTTGTCCTTGATGTCTACCTCCGTCGCTTGCACCCGATCAGTGAAATTTTGCGTGTCCGCTTCCAGTTTTCCCACGTCTGACGCCAGCTCTTCCTGGAAGTCCTGTACCCAGTTTTGTAGGTCTCGCTTGGTGGCAAATGTGTTGTCTCGTGCTGCATCGGTTCCCGGTATTGTGCTTGGTTAGTGTAGATGAGTGGGCTGGAGAGCGGGATGGCGTCTGTGTTGTGGGAGTCATTTTGGACTGCGCCTGCCGCCGTCAGGCTGTTACGCTGAGGTGCCGGACTAGGTTTTTGTGTGCGACTCCCCATAGTTGTGGGGGTTTCTGTGTGCATATAGATGATAGCGGTTTTGAAAAGCAGATGGGTTTGACGCAATGTTTGCCAAAGGATGGGAGGAGTGTGTTCCCTTCTGAAGATTAGGGGTAGTTCATCCCTGCGCTCTCCCAAGTCTATCCTCTGTCCGTACTCCCACATCTGATACTCGCCTCCAAGACTTCCTAGTTAGACTTTCACACAGTCTCCACTCCGTTTTCAACCCCCCACCCCATGACACCTCTCTGCAACTGTCAAAAATAAGTTCTCAGTGATTACTTTTCTAGCAACCCATTTCATTAAACCTACTTATACCCTTTGTGTCACTACACCCCACTCCCTCTAGCATGTAAGCTCATTGAGCAGGGCCCTCAACCTGTTCCTGTGCGTTCATTTGTCTGATTCCAATTACCGTATATACTCGAGTATAAGCCGAGTTTTTCAGCACATTTTTTGTGCTGAAAAACCCCAACTCGGCTTATACTCGAGTCAGAGTCTGTATTATGGCAATTTGCATTGCCATAATACAGACCGGGGGAGAGGGGGGCTGGCAGAGCTGTTACTTACCTGTCCTGCAGCTCCTGTCAGCTCTCTCCTCCTCCGCGCCGTCTGTTCAGCACCTCGGTCAGCTCCCACTGTAAGTCTCGCGAGAGCCGCGGCTCTCGCGAGACTTACACTGGGAGCTGACAGAAGGAGCTGCACAGACCGCGCAGAGGAGGAGAGAGCTGACAGGAGCTGCAGGACAGGTAAGTAACAGCTCTGCCAGCCCCCCTCTCCCCCCACTGAACTACCAATGACACTGGACCACCAGGGAAGGAGCCCCCCTCCCTGCCATGTATCAAGCAGGGAGGGGGGACGAAAAAAAATATAATTAAAAAAAAAAAATAATAATAATAATTAAATAATAATACAAAAAAATAATAATAATAAAAAATAATAATAATTAATAATATATTAAATGCCCACCCCCACCAACACATACACAAACACACTGCATCACACACACTCACACTTCATTCATATACACACACTGCACTCACACACACTTCATTCATATACACACACTGCACTCATACACACACTGCACTCATACACACACTGCACTCACACACACACTGCACTCACACACACACTGCACTCACACACACACTGCACTCACACACACACTGCACACACTCACACACTGCACACACTCACACACTCACACTTCATTCATATACACACACTGCACTCACACACACTGCATTCATATACACACACTGCACTCACACACACTGCATTCATATACACACACTGCACTCACAGACACTGCATTCATTATATACACACACTGGAAATAAATATTCAATTAATATATACGCACGCACACTGCACTCACACACTGCATTCATACACGCACTGCACTCATACGCACGCACTGCATTCATTATATACACACACTGTAAATAAATATTCAATTAATATAATTTTTTTAGGATCTAATTTTATTTAGAAATTTACCAGTAGCTGCTGCATTTCCCACCCTAGTCTTATACTCGAGTCAATAAGTTTTCCCAGTTTTTTGGGGTAAAATTAGGGGCCTCGGCTTATATTCGGGTCGGCTTATACTCGAGTATATACGGTATGTGTCTGTTAGTCCACCCCTTGGTACAGCGCTACGGAATTTGATGGCGCTATATAAATAATAAAATAATAATTAGCAAAGAAAGAGGATGCTAGATTGTGGAGACTTATTTATAGACTATGTTGAGAGATAATTGGTGGGAGGGAGTGATGTTGCCAACTGTGCCTGTGCATTCCCTACTATTATACCATGATGATTACAATGTATTATACAGTTTTGTTTCTCCTTTTTGCTGCTATTGGGTGTAAAAGAAAGTGATAAGCATGATACTTTCCTCTCTGTCTTTATTAAAGTCATGACCTTGAATTTACCTTCTCTTGGGCTGAGCAGTGCTCTTAAGCTCTGCTGCTCGCTATACAGTTTTCCTAAATATTTTCCTAAATACTAATAGAATAACCAGAAAGGCTTTTTACCCTTTAATTTCATTTTATACATTGGACAAACAGGAAGAAGCGCATCGAGCATAGCTGTAAATTTTGTTAAATAATTCTTGCATGTTTCTGCCTCAGTACACTGGTAGTGACAAATTTGTTGGAAAAATTAGAATGGAAATAACAGAGGAGCAGTGACAGATAGTTTGGGGTCGAATAGATAAGATGCCAGAAAAGCTACATTAACTGCAACAGTTTTTATACATAACCAATTCACAATCTCTTGATCATCAGCTCTTAGAGCAGAGCCAGCTTCACCTCTTGTTCTTGTTCAAATATTTAGTTACCTCTGTTTATATCACCCACTATCAAATTGTAAAGTGAAGTGGGATATGTTGACTTTATATAAATGATAATGATAATAATAATAATAATAATAATAATAATGATAATAAAAAATAAGAAGAAGAGGAGGGGAAAAACAAAGCACGCAAAAAAAGGGTATTACATTACCTTTTAATTCAGTTGAAGTTCCTTTCGAGTCATTTAATTTCTTGCCATTTTTCCCATTAGGAAAGTATTTCTCAAAACCTGATAGATTAATATAAATTACTATCATACCAAGATATATTTAAATTATTGATATACTTTTACAGGTTTGCAGGTTATAAAAGTAATCATTTATAGTACAGTAAAGATTAGACAAAGCGTTAACTACTAATTTGATGTAATGTTACTCTATGAAGACCTTGAAAATCTGTCTCTATGGGAGGTTTTTCATTTTCCTCTCTGCTTTATCGTCCCAAGTTCAAATCAAATATTCTATGATCGATACACTATTTTCTAAAAAAATCTGCCACACACTAGGAGTCTGTAGGCCAGTGTTAATTTTGGCGGCAAATTTCAACTTAGTGTTAGTCTTTTGACTAAAAAGCCATTTTAGTTTTAGTTGTATTTTTAGTCATCTGAATTGTTTTAGTCTAGTTTAAATTGACTAATTCTCCAGTAGATTTTAGTCAACGATTTTCAGTACATTTTAGTCGACACGATTAAAATTTAATGTATTTAGTTGAAACATCTGTCTCTTTTGCCCCTTCCCCAGCCCCTCTGTGCAGTGTTGATTTTGGCATAAAATTTTAATTTATAGTCTTTTGACTAAAATGCCCTTTAAGTTTTAGTTGTATTTTAGTCATCTAAATTATATTTGTTCTAGTCGACTAAATCTCAAAAATTTTAGTCAACTAAAATTGTTATTCGACAAAATTAACACTGATGTAGGCTTCATAACTTGAAGACTGATGGTTGAACACCCATCCGTTTGTACTACTTTGCAGCTGCTAGCTCACAGAGAATTCCAGGAAATGTAGCCTTTAAAACAGATCTTTAATATGATAGGCGTGCAGCAGCAATTGATTACCCATGCTCCTTCGGCATACCTTTTGGCGGCTGAGAAGAGAGAAGTCTTCTATAAGCTGCAAGAGCATTGGTTAACAGAGCATTTTCCTCTGATGAAGTTGATAGGTTCTGGATCTGGAAGAGAATTTTCTGCAATTACTGCACACAGCAACTTAAACACACAACATGAAAAATTTAAATTTTTTTACAACTCTTTTTTTTTTTAGCACTGCTGTGCCGAGCAGACGAAAAGCGGCTACAGTGATGTGAAATCCCACTTTTAATTATCATGGTGAGGATGTTGATTAATTTTGTGCAATGAGGTGTTGTGAAACAATGAAGATACAATGAAGATAAGCCTATTACTGGCAGACAAAATAAATTAGTCGCAGTGCTACATGTTAGCCTTATACTTTGTGAATCTTTTTTTCTGCCGTTCTCAGTCATTACAGAAAATGTAAGTGAGAGAGAGAGAGTGCATATATATTATTTTTATTTTCTACAGAAAAGCTGTATATGATTTGGCATCCAAGGTAGAACATGAATCCACACAAGGAAAACACAAAACGCAGACATACATGCAGCCTGTTTATTAGTGGATCACTGGTGACAAATCAAATGCTTAAGGGATACCACCGCTTTCTCCGTGAAAAATGCAGCCTTACCCCCACCCGATTTATATGGAGTACCAAATACCAAAAATTAAACAGCCAGGTACAAAATAGTTCATCCCTTGCAAAAATATAAGATGCACGTGATGGGCTTGCCCTTGGTATCTGTCCAGGCCTAATACAATGTTAGACTGCTAGTGTACACATTTACACTGATAAGCAGTATAATACAGAACTATGGTGCATTTGATTGAACATAATTGCAGCAGAGAGTAAACTTCAACTAGTGTATAGTGCCCAGCTATAGATTGCTATTTAAAAAGAAATGACAATAAGAACACAAAAGGGTAAAAAAAAAAAAAAAAAAATCTAATAATTGTATCTTTTTTAACATTGTATAATAACCATGAAATATATTTCTAAATAGGGTGATAAATTGCCTCAAAAGAGATATTAGCCTGGATCAAAATGCTTCTGTTTCGAGTTCAATGCAATTTGGTGTTTAGTTAATAAACCCTGCAAAAAGCAACACATTTCAAGTTATGGAAACGCAAGACATTCCTATTGTGACAGACACTAAAGGCAGAACATCTCTGGCAAGCAGTTCCTCAGATCGGTTATGGAAAGGAGAGGTATCTAGTTCTCAAGTTGGTCACAGCAAAAGATGCACTTCACGTAAATGGAAACAACCTTGATGGGACGTCAGCTCAGACTTGGAATGGGAGCAAAGTTACATTTTTTCCAGTTTTAAGTGGTCTGTGCATATTTAATAAGAGATGCTTTAAACAATAAAATTGGATGGATTTAACACCTCCCACTTCAATATGGACAGGAATGCTACCTAATTAAAGGAACATGTCCTTTTTCCAGCTCCTTTTTCAGGCTCTCTCCATATGGAAACCCAGGAATTGAAACTTTACCAATGGCAATCCCCTAAAGGTTGGTTCCCTTAGAGTCAAACCGAAAGAGTAGTCAGAAACACGAACCAAGGTCTCTAGCCAAGGATGAACAAAGTAACCTGATGGATTACTTTGAGCTACAAGGAAGGCGAGAGATACTCAATTGAGCAATAAGCCAAGGCAATGGTTAAATAGGCATTTAGTAATTACAATAACTTAAATCAATTAGGTATTAAATTCACTGAACAAGAAACAAAATGTCTGGGTTTACCCTTCCTTGGGCATTGTATGCTGATAAACTAATGTACATGGGCATTTCTGCATCGAGTTCTGAGAAAATTATTGGATCCACATTTCACAAGTTTAGTCTGTTTGGTGCTTTTTTATTCTTCCTATTTTGCCATGTGTTTAATTGTGCAAATGTTATCAACTTTCACTATTTAAAGATTTTGTTTGCTTCTGATTATAGGGGATTGTTTTTGGGGTAATAGCAATGTTAAAAAGACAATTATTTGGATAAGTACTTTATTTATTTACTGAAGATTTATTTTGGCTTTTTATCTAGAATTTTGTTTTCAATTTGTTTATTTCAGTTGCATGGTGTAAACTATGGATTTTGCAAGCCATTCTCAAAATACATTGCATTGCAGAGGTTCAAGGTAAGCCACTTTTTGAATTTTGACTGTTCATTCCAGGCCTCATCACAAGTCAGCCTCTTATAAGAAAAAGACAAGTCCCTCTCTTCAAAGAATGGAGCCATGGAGGGCATTTGCTTATATTCCTCAAGTTCAAAAGCAGCTGTAGGCACAGCAAGTTCATCTCTTTTATGTATTATCCTTTTTCCATGAAGCTGTACCAGAAGGTATTTATGAACTTGTCAGACATCATGGATCCTTTACTTCCGATTTATTATGATGCCAGTTCCAGTGGTGATATTACTCCAGTATTTAAAGAGGACAAGGATTCATCCACGCATGAAAACTCTCCTCATTCTCTACAGTTCTTTAAACAAGAGAGTTAAGCTTTTAATTAAGACTGTGAGAGAGAACCTCAAGGAACCCATCTAAGAGGAGCTTTCTTAGCAAAAGTTCTAATGAGATGTGCTCCTTTTCCTCTGCACGAGACCAACAAGGAATTAATACTGAATACATTATATTAATGTGAGAAACGAGTGCATAAAAATGAATACAGCTATATAGTCAGGCTTCCCAAAAAGACAACATTGCCCCTTTTATTCAGAAAACATCTACATGAAAGCATCAGGAGCTGCACAAGGCTTTCTTCCCGTAGGAAACAGGACTAAGCCTATTTTTTTACAGGAACTACAGATTTGGCTAGGAATTCCTCGGAGACCATTTTCTGGAATGGAACTGTATCCAATTCTTGAGTTGTTCGCAACAAGAATGGCCTTCACACCACATCCCTACCCTGGCTTTTAGAGAGGGAGCAAGTTTTTTCCCAGTTCTAAGAGGTCTGAAATATTTAACAAAAGATGAATGGGTTATAAAAATATTTCGCAAGGATACTTTCTAGAATTCTCTTCTGTCCATCCAACTCTGCTTTTATGTATACAGATTCCATAGGACCTAAGAAAATAGAACTTTATTTTGAATCTTCTGAGAGAACAAGTCTTCTATCCAATTCATATAGAAGAAAGGGTTTGAAGACATGTTTCAGTGGAATAGCGTTCATTTCTAGACCTTAACAAGCTAAATACAGAATTTGTAAGACAATTTAAGACAGAATCCCTGAACTCCATCAAAAAAATGTCTCCAGGTGATTTTATGGAGTCAATAGACATCGATTTATATTTCCTAAATCACCAATAGTTATTACAATTTGCTAAAATGTATTGTGGGTCAGCCCCAGTTACATTTCAGAGCCCTCTCGATTTATCTGAATATAGCATTGAGAACTTTCCCCTAGATTTTAGATTTCATGGTTGCAAAAATTCATTTGCTAGGGATTTCCATCTTCCATTAGAACACCCTGATTTTGATAGAGAATTTGCAAACCATGGAAACACAGCAAGACAGGTTATGAAGATTCTGCAAGCTCATGGCTGGATCATCAATTTCAAGAAGAGTCATCTGATTCCATCCCAGAAAATTATTTAATTCAATACCATAGAACCATCAGTGAGATTGTTACAAAAAGAGAGGTTTTTGTCTCCAAAGAAATGTTCATCAGATTCTCTTTCAGCAGTTCCTGAAAGAGAATTTGTGAGCCTGTTGGCATGTCTTCTATCCACAATAGGTCTCACAAGATCAGTAGAATAGAGATTGTGAATCCCTCAAAAATTCTTCTTTCAAAACATGAATCAGGAAATGGAAAAGAAAGCCAAAATGGTGGAAAATCAAAGAAAAACTCTTCAATAGTTTAAATCTTGGAGAAAATTCCTTGGACCATCTTTACCACCAGACTGAATAAGGAGCTTACCTTCAATCTTGTCATGTTCAAGAAACATGGCATCAATCTCAGAATCAAGTTCCTTGAATTATATTCGAACAAATGTCAATTTACAATGCACTACTCCGCTTCCAACCTTGTCTCTTCCAAAAATAGTTGAAAGTTCAAAATAGATGATAATTCAGTTGTGGCCTATCTGAATCACCAAGGAGGTCATTAGAACTGATGTCATCCATCTCCTCATGTGTTGGGCGCTAAAGAAACTTTAGGGCGTCATGGCCATTTTTTCCCAGGTCAATTCAAACAGGTAGCATATTTTATGCTGTATCCAGATAATGGTGTCTCTCCAGGAAAAGCTGCTTGATGACTGGTTGGGTATATCATAGACAGACCTAACAGCATCTACCATGAAATCATCATGTGCAGAGCTTTTTCTTTCAATTCTATGGTCCTTTGGTCAGGTGCATGGACATCCTGACCTGCATGTGGCTTTTAAGTATGTGCTACTTATTCCTTCCTTTCCCTCTCATATTTTCCCTCCTAAAGAAAATGAAAAGACAAAAGAGTGGCAGTCCTAACCATCTGGTCCTATTCTCAACATCCTTGGTTCCACATTCTCAGGATGCTGGCAATTTAACCTCCTTATGACACGGGAAATCTTCCATATCTGTTTCAAACCTAGCACTTGTTTGGAAACTGAGAGGAAAAGTCTAAGGTTTCTTTTTTTCTTTGGTTTTTACTGTATGTATTGGGGCTGATGTGTACTATGGTTGTTGCTGCCGCCCAAGAGTAGTGGGAGTTTGAGCGCAGGACGTGTTTTTTTCCATGGCAATACTACACACCCACCATCATTTGGAATTGCTAGCTTTTTACTAGACTGTGGGCAGGGGGTTTGGGGTGTACCTTTTATTTAATTAGTAGGTGTTCCTGTACATTTTGATTAGGGAGGAGTTGTAGTCATTGTTGTGCTGCCATGGTATATTACCAGAAAACAAAACTGTAAATTCGAATACATTTTCCGGTTTTTGCTGCTTTCTGCAGCATAACTCACCTCGTTAGCCCATCCTCCCCTTTTCACAATTTGTCTTCCTAATCTGAAGGTGCACAGTGTACCTTAACCAATATACAAGTGTGAGCTGATGATATGGCGCTCACTCGCATCCAATTACTGGTCTCTTATAATCAGTATATTATTTCAAAGCCATGCTAAAGAGAAAGGGGAAAGAGGATAGTAACTAGCGGTCTGTAGTGGTTATGTATGGTCAAGGGTTGATACTACCCCCAGCCCTTGACATTTTATGTCTTATGTCTTCCTTGTGCTGAATCTCAATATCAATATATTTAGTCTCTCTAGTTCTTATCTCATGTTCTAGGGAAGAACTGCAGGTTTTCAAACACTGTTGGACCTATGGTGCATGCATATGGCTAGAGGATTCTTTCATATACTAAAGTAAGCGATGTGTTATATTATATATATATATACACACACACACACACACACTTTTTTTTTTTATATATACACTTCATTAAAAAAAAAAAATAATATATATATATATATATATATATATATATATATATATATATATATTTATTTATTTATTTTCGGCCCACCAAAGCAGCCATATATTTTTCTCCACCAAAGAAGCCATCATCAAAAGCGCACGCCACCACACTTACTCATTTGAAGGCTCCACAATTCACCTGTATCAAGACATAGCGCCTGCCACGTTAGCCAGAAGAAGGGAATGGAAACCCATTGCCGACCTAATCAGAGCCAAAGGCCTTAATTTCGCATGGGGACACCCCTTCAAAATGCTGGTATTCAATGGACCGAGGCCGGCCGTACTCCAGCCCACAGCAGACCCCAAGGCCTTCCTCCACGGCTTAGGCATAGAAGTCCCAGAAGATTTCCGACTCCCCCACAGAGGCACCCAGGCACTGGGTCAATTGCCCAGAGAGGAAGCAGCACAGGACGGCGGCGCTCCTTGAAGGGCCTGAAAGGACCTTCCTCCCAGCAGACTGACAATATATAACGGACAGAAACAAACTACCAAGACCCAACCCAAACAGACCTAAACACCTGGAATATAAGTCCAAGAAACAGACGAAACAATAAACAACAACAACAATAATGAAAAAAAGGGAATAAAACAGATAAGAGACAACAAAAAGAAGACGGAAAAAATAAAACAAAAAAATAAAATAAAAAAATGAAAAAAGAGAAGGGGAAAAAAAACAAGAAAAACAATTGAAAACACACCAAAAAAACAAACCATAAACAAGACGCTGTGCCAGAGACGACGGAACAAGAAGACAAGAGAGTGAACATGCCAAGACGAGACACATGACTGGACAAAAAGAGAACTAAACACAAAACAACGAACTCTGACTTTACCACTGAACATTTGAAAACAGGACAGCACCAGTGAAAACCGTGGAATGGGGCTGTGTCCCGTTGTACATACCTAAACTGATAGAAACCGAATTGGGCTACAGCAATCACTGTAAACACGACCAGACACGCAAGTGTAAACCCCTTCCTCCCCCCCCCCCCCCCCCATGCTGTACATTAGAGTAAACACCAACCTATGGGCAAGGAAATAGCCAGGTACCCCAAAACGGGACCAGTAAACTAATACCTGCTAACGATTAACCTCTAACATTAGGGTCTCAGGCCTTTTCACTCCCAGCCATATACGCCCCCGTCCCCACCACCACCTTACTGGACATGGGACAAGAAGGTAAGATCTCCAGCAGATCCGACACTGACTGGACGACATCCCCTCTCCTTCCTCAACCCCCACCCTGAAGACCCCAAGAGGTACCCAAGATAATGTAAGGAAGTGAGGGAAAACCACGAACTGTAGACAGCTTAGGTAGCTGGGCAGCCGAAACGTCGGGGTAAACCGGCCCTACCAGGAAGCCTAAACCACAATGTTAACTAAAAACATACTTGGCATGTTAGTGCTAGAGGACGGGTTGTTTGGAATAGTTCATATTTCATGTTTTATTTATTTGGTTATTCATGGTCATGTATATAATGTATGTAATATATAATGTTGTGGTCTATTAATATATGTGACTTGACGCGAGAGGACACACAGACCGAAAGATTTCGCAGTGAACAGAAGTATATGAAGTTACACAACTTAATCCACACACTGCCACACGGAATAATAGTGCTGGGGGCGACCTTAATGCGACTCCCAGCCCACCAGTCGACCGTAGCACACCGACGGGAGGCCAGAGGGCACCAAGGGCCGGGGGACAAGATAAGCTGCTAACGCAGTTCATACAAAAGACGAAATTGCTAGACCCCTGGAGGCTGCGACACCCGGGACAGAGGGACTACACATTCTTCTCGGCGGCACACTCCACATATTCCCGCATAGACATATTTCTGGTCAACCAGAGAGGGATCCCATGGATCCAATCTGCACGAATAAACCTCATTACGTGGTCAGACCACGCTGACAGAGCTCATAATAAGAATCCCAGGGCCCAAACCACCATGGAAATGGAGGTTGAACAGCACACTTATAAAAGATCCCGAGGTGACAAAGCTAATTCAGGACGAACGGACGACCTATTTCGATACAAACGACACGCCGGAATTAACACAATCCACGATATGGGCCGCTCATAAGGCGGTCATCAGGGGCACCCTCATCAAACTAGCACCCCGGCGGAAAAAACAGAGCGGAAACCCTCTTCGAGCTCCAAAAGGCGCTGATGAGGGCCAAAGCCGGACACAAACAAACCCCCACGACACAGGAACTCCAGGACCTTAGGGCACTCCGCCACAAAATAAGGTCCACGGCGGTAGAGGATCTCGGCAGAGATCTGGTCCACAAAAAACGCCTCTACTACAGCAATTCAAAGCCATAACGGCGATCCGGGACAAAAAAGGGCAGGTGACCCACAATCCCATGGAGATCAATCAGATCTTCACGGAGCTCCTAGCCAACATCTATAACCACTCCCCAGAATTAGACGGAAACAATAAGACATATGCACAAGCGGTCGCAGATTTCGTAGCTAAAACAAATATGCCGCGACTGAGTCCGGAAGCCATACAAACCTTGGGAGCACCTATAGAGGAGGAAGAGGTGAACGGGGCAATCACAGCCCTCAAAGGAAACAAAGCCCCGCTCCCAGACGGCTACTATAAAATCCTTAGAGACACGTTGATCCCAAGGCTGGTGAAGGTGTACACGGAATGGATGGACGGAGGACATCCTAATCCAGAAACACTTACGGCAGATATCACACTCATCCCCAAGCCAGGTAAAGACCCAACAGAGGCAGGGAATTATAGGCCCATCTCACTGATAAATTTTGACCTAAAAGTGTTTGCAAAAATCTTAGCGACGCGGCTGAACCCCCTACTGGGAACACTGGTCCACCCGGATCAGGTCGGCTTCGTACCATCTCGGCAACTGTTTGAAAACACCAGGAGGGGAGCGGATGTCATTTGGTGGGCGGTGAGGACTAGGACGCCTTCTCTGATTCTATCCTTGGACGCGGAGAAGGCGTTCGATAGGGTCCAGTGGCACTACCTCTTCTCAATTTTGGGGCATCTACGAATGCCAGAAACATTCATCAAAGGCATAAAAGCCCTGTACACAGAACCGCGGGCGCAAACCGCAGTGCCAGGAACAGCTCTGACCCCATTCAAGCCCGCTAACGGCACCAGACAGGGATGCCCCCTTTCCCCCCTGCTGTTCGTCCTAGCACTAGAGCCACTCCTGCAAAGGATAAGGGAGGATGGGAACATAACAGGCATACGGGCGGGAGGGGAGGAATACAAAGTCTCTGCGTATGCAGATGATGTCATGGTCACACTCACCGACCCCCAGAGATCCCTACCCCACCTACTCTCCCTCCTAAAGGAATATGGAGGTGTCTCAGGCTATAAAATTAACTTAGAAAAAACTGTGGCCATGCCATTTGAAATGGATACGGCGGAGATTAACACCATAAAAGCCAACCACTCCCTCAAATTCACAAGAACTGACTTTAAATATCTAGGTATTAACCTCACTACAGAACCAGGGAAACTGTATGAAGCGAATTACACACCCACTTTGCAAGCACTCTACCGGGATATAGAAAAATGGCAAGAAAAAAAATCTCATGGATAGGGAGACTACATGCAATAAAAATGACATTGCAACCTCGCCTACTGTTCCTGTTCCAGGCCCTACCGATCAAAGTTACTAAGCAAGACCTAACGACACTACAAAGACACATAGATAACTTTATATGGGCACAAAGACGACACAGAGTAGCTAGACAAGTACTGTACCGACCGAAATCAAGGGGAGGACTGGGTCTCCCAAACCTGTACCAGTACTACTTGGCGGCTCAGCCCAAATAGTAGCTTGGCATGCACCAGAGGGCTCACACCGGTGGGTCGACCTAGAAACGAAGCTAATGAGCACGGATCTGCCACAATTCTGGATATGGGTACCCAAACAAGACAGACCATCCCTACGAACCACTTGCCCGGCAATCCTTAATTCCATATGTATATGGGACAAGACAGCCACCAAATATGCACTTAACCCCTTAAGGACCAAACTTCTGGAATAAAAGGGGATAATGACGTGTCACACATGTCATGTGTCCTTAAGGGGTTAAACACACACCCTCACCACTGACTCCGTACCTGAGAAATAAAGCGTTTGAACCCGGGCTGAGCGCACGAGACTTTCGGGGCATAGAGAGTACAGGGATGCAGAGATATGGCCACATGTATGATGGGGAATCCTTCAGAACGTTTGATAGTTTGAAAACCTTAGCACCCCTAACTACAAAAGACGTATTTCGACATATACAACTGTGAGACTTCGCCAAAAACGCAGAGGTTAGAAAAGCAGCTCACACCCCAATGACGTTCTATGAACAGCTATGTAATGCCGAAACCGTACAAAAGGGCTTAATAACAGCCATATACAGCGCCCCTGACAAAGACGCTAAAGACCCACGATACATTGGCCAGTGGGAGACGGACCTGGGAGGGGTACTGGAAGGAGAGGACTGGGTGGACATATGGGAAGCGACAGCTAAGACATCGATATGTGTATTGCACCAAGAACAATCCTACAAAATGCTCATGAGATGGTAAACCACGCCAGTGCAACTACACAGAATGGGGAAAACCACGACGGACACATGTTGGAAGGGTTGCGGCTGTAAAGGCACCTTCGTGCACATGTGGTGGGAATGCCCAGAAATAAACAAATATTGGAAGCGCATACAGACACTACTGACCGACGTAAACACATAGTTTTAGACCCATGGTCGGTCCCATTGTCCAAACCCATAGACGGCCTCCCCAGGAAAGAACAACAACTCTTTAATAAAATCACACTGGCGGCCAGAAGGGCTCTAGCCCAGGCGTGGCTGAAGCCCACGATACCCACAGATAATGACGTGATAGTAAAGATCAAAGATACATATTTGATGGACAAACTCACAGCCCAAATTAGAAACAAAGAAAAATCATTCCATAAAATATGGCAACCATGGGAAGACTATATTGATGAATAAACCCCACGAGCTAGACAAAGACAGAGGCTCCAGTAGGGGCCTAGATCCACCGTGCGCCCCAACGAACAGCGTACCCCCCCGCCCCGCGGCTCCATCCCCCCCCACCTCCCTCCAACCAAAGGGAGAGTGGATAAAGACAGCGAACACTTCACATAAAACCCCTTAGAACCACAAGCAAGCCAATAAGAAGGATCCACATAGATGGCAGACCAAAAGGTAGCACCACACCAATAAGCTGGTATCGAGAATTATAAGAGAGGCACTACAACCACCCTAAGCTCACGACCCGGCACTAGGGTCTATTTAGGATAACTCCCACGGCCCTAAAAAAGAACCCGACAGGGCACTACTACAACCCGCGACCAAAACGAACCCCTGAATAGGGTGGCACATAGGACGGGTAGACACTAGACTCAACTGCCAGGAACGAACCTACACGACTTTAAAAACCACTATGGCATGACTCCAACTCACACACAGCATCAGACATAGAATGCAGCCGACAGCACAAAATTCCGAACTGCTTTACGCAGGAAAAATGACCGATGTGACCACTGTGAATCTGTTGGAAAGTGTCTCGAGTCACATATTGTACACTTACAGTTTAATGTATTTTATTGTATTGTTGTGTTCTTTTTTAATTTTATGAATGGGCAAGACATGCCCTCCAAAGTTAAAAAAGCGACACTGAGCGGCAAAACACAAATGTCATATAATCTGAAAAACCACCTATCTACTGTTACATACCATGTAAAAATTATTGGTAATCGGCCCCTGCGTGAGCCAATGTATACCGCTATGCCGCACTCTGTGTCGACACAAAAATAAAGAATTTTAAAAAATATATACCGGTATATATTTATTTTAAAGGACAACTGCTATCAAATTTTCACTTCTAATTTATTATTCTAACGTTTACTACATCTGATGAAACAGAATAAAAGGTTTTGTTTTTTTAACGTATGTACTTAGATTTTTCTTTAAATTTTACTTTTTCTGGCTAAGCAGCCATAGTGGATTTTATTGTTATCTGGCAAGCTGCAGCTCAACCTAACTTGCCTGCTGAAATTGCTCTGAACTTTCTTATTTAATGGTTTGCCTAATGCAATAAAAAAAAAAAAAAAAAAAAATACACAATTTACATAAACAGTAGTCTTTACATTTTCTCAGGTAGAACTAACAAATTGAACTAAAAAAAAAAATTCAAAAATATCAAGGTAAATAGAAGGACAAAAACAACGCATTTAAAACCAAAACCTGCATAATGACCGCACCGCTTTAACATTGGATTATCATAAACTATGCAAGCATATACTGTGCACTGGCAAATAATGAAGGCAAAAATTCATGACAAATTACTTCCTTTTTATTATTTAGGAATGCATGTCATTTAAGAACAGCAAAGCACACCGCACATATACTGTAAAATTCTGCAATGCCATAAAACCATGCAGACAGCCATATAATTGAAAATGCATATGAGGCTGTGTCTTTTTCATCATCAATAAATCTGACAATAAGAAACTGCTTGTGATTCTGACTATAAGATTTCAAAGTTACAGTCCTGCTCAGAGCAAGGGTGAAGCCACTGCTGTGCTTCCTGATGACATGGATAACTATGTTATTGGAGAAACACTGGTCAGGAAAGATGGACAGAAAGGGGGTACATCTGTGGCCTCATATACCAAATACAGAAACTAGCAAGAAATTATTTAAAATGGGAGAAACAGGATGCTGCTAAATATTTATTCATTGCAAAATCTATATACAAAATCAAAGAAACGAAAAAATTAAAAATAATACAGCTAAATATGAAGTCTGAAAGTGGTAACTCACATAAAAGTTGTGTTGGTCTTTGGAATTCACATTTAAAGGGACATTATAGTCACCAAAAAAACTTTAGCTTAATTAAGTAGTTTTTGTGTATAGATCATGCCCCTGCAGTCTCACTGCTCAATTATGTGCTAGTTAGGAATTAATCACATTGTTTATCCAGCCCTAGTCACACCTCCCTGCACGTGGCCTTCCTAAACACTTACTGTAAAGAATAATCTAATGTCTATACTTTCTTTATTGCAGATTCTGCTTAATTTCGATTTTATCTCCTGCTCTATAATAGCTTGCTAGAACCTGCAAGAGCCCCCTGTATGTAATGAAAGTTCAATTTACAGAACAGGAGATAAAAACATTCAATGTAACATCTGACTGAAAATGAAACCATGTATTTTCCATGCAGGCTGTGTCAGTCACCTGTAGATACATGCCATATAAATGCATGTGCGTTCAGGCATTCATTCCATAGTACCATACACAAGTGTATGGTGCATATGGCGTCACAGTGACTAAATTAATTTCGAAGGTAAGCTCAAGCCATGCCAGGACAACCAAGCAGTCTAGGTCTTTTTTTTTTTTTTTTTTTTAATCTCAGAATTGAGGAGGAAAAAAAAAGCATAGCATAACAAATAGTTTGCTAACTTCTAGTTAGCTATTGGGTTGTGTACAACACTGAGAGAAGAGTTCTGCAATCATATGTCAAGCTTGCAAATAAAATGAATACACCATTTTTATACCCAAACAAAATCTCTTACATGAAAAAGTATCTTTATTGTCACTGATTATAATGCTTTGATTGATTTGCCGTAACACAATGATGACGTGACACACCTTAAAATTGGTATTAAGAGCGCAATACCAACATACTATGTTGGTATTACAGATGACAACCAAATGTAAAACAGCACCATAGAAAAAAAGTCATCACTCTACAGATATGCATATAAACCTTGCAGAGACTTCTTGGCCACCACCTCCTTAGACCTCAATGTGTACTCATTAGTATATATGCGACAGTGAGTGTACACGTGACAACTATGATGCAACTCACCTGTACCTATAGGACACCACTAAATTAATAATATGGATTATTTAATGTACGGTAAAAGTGTATTTTAGCGTATTTTATTATTTACCCTTTCGATTATGTGTATTATAGGGTATTTTTTTTTTTTTTTTGCACTGCTATTATGGTGCGCACCCATTGCAGAGCACCCTCACTGGCCCAGACAGCACCCACTGCAGAGCACCCTCACTGGCCCAGACAGCACCCACTGAAGAGCACCCTCACTGGCCCAGACAGCACCCACTGAAGAGCACCCTCACTGGCCCAGACAGCACCCACTGAAGAGCACCCTCACTGGCCCAGACAGCACCCACTGAAGAGCACCCTCACTGGCCCAGACAGCACCCACTGAAGAGCACCCTCACTGGCCCAGACAGCTTCCACTGCAGAGCACCCTCACTGGCCCTGACAGCACCCATTGCAGAGCTCCCTCACTGGCCCAGACAGCAGCCATTGCAGAGCACCCTCACTAGCCCAGATAGCACCCATTGCAGAGCACCCTCATTGGCCAACTATACACGTGGGTAACCACAGATCAGTATAGAGCCCTGTAATTCCAGATGAAGGCTGGTGAAGAAAGGAGAGAGCCCCTGGTGTTATATAACTACAATGCCCATCATACTTTGTTAAAGAACCACTATAGTGCCAGGAAAACAAACTTGTTTTCCTGGCACTATAGTGTTAATAGGTCCCTCCCCTTATGGCCCCCCACCCGACTGACTCTAGGGGAAGGAAGGGGCTAAACGCTTACCTTTCTCCAGTGCCGGGCTTCCTCCCTCTTCTGACATCATCCGCCGAATCCGCGCGCACATTCGGTCCATAGGAAAGCATTTCTTAATGCTTTCCTATGGATGCAAGCGTCTTCTCACTGTGAAAATCACAGTGAGAAGCGCGGAAGCGCCTGTCATTGAGACAGCCACTAGAGGCTGGATTAACCCTAATGTAAACATAGCAGTTTCTCTGAACAGCTGCAGGGTTAACCCTATATGGACCTGGCACCCAGACCACTTCATTAAAGGATCACTATAGTGTCTGGAAAACAAAGCGGTTTTCCTGACACTATAGTGCCCTGAGGGTGCCCCCACCTTTAGGGTCCCCCTCCCCTGAGCCACTTACCTTATTCCAGCACTGGGCTCCCTCGGCGCTGGTGACGTCTCCTCCCTGTCTGACATCAGTGGGGCTGAATGCGCATGCGCGGCAAGTGCTGCGCGCGCATTCAAAGGGTCCATAGGAAAGCATTTCTCAATGCTTTCCTATGGACGCTCTGCACAATGGAGGCGAAATGTGCCTCCAGCGTCACAGATGCACCTCTAGTGGCTGTCCAGAAGACAGCCACTAGAGGCTGGATTAACCACAAATGTAAACATAGCTGGTTCTTTGAAACGGCTATGTTTACAGCAGGCAGGGTTAACCCTAGATGGACCTGGCACCCAGACCACTTCATTGAGCTGAAGTGGTCTGGGTGCCTATAGTGGTCCTTTAAGGTAAAAGCTGTCAAAGCATCATTGGATTTGCAGTTTAATAGCTGTGGGTCTGCCTTTAATGCTGGCCCTGTGTTGTAGGAGTTGTAAAGGTTCCTGGTCTATCCACCGTTCGGCCGCCGTGCTGCAGACCATGGCTGCCCCTGGTACAGCCATCAGAAGGTGACTTACCCTCCTCAGACAGCAGGCCCCTGCCTGGCGGGCTGCACTGTTATCCAACAGCGGGGTTAGGGCTGCGGTGAAGGCTCGCCCGGCCCCAGACAGGAGCAGGCAACGGTGCGCCATCCGGGAGGACAGGCGGCGAAACAGCGACTGTGTGACGGCTCCAACACTTCCACCGTGACGTGTTCTCTATGACATCACACCTAGACCTGGGACACACACTACGACCTCCACTGCGAGCCAGCAGTAACCACGCCCACTAACTGCAGGTTTCGTAACACTAAACCAATGGGATTACAGAGTGCACCACCTCTAGCGCTGTCTAGATAGAGTTCTAAAAACTAGAGACTTGATCGTGCTTTCCTTTAACTAAGGCAACCATTGTATTGGAGTCTAGTCTACTGCAATAGGACCAACATATTAACCCATGTGAAAGTATTCTCTGTATCACAGCTAGTTTTTATATTTTGTATTTTATAGTTATACAATATTTCTCTGGGTTATTTTTTTTATTTTTATTTTTTATTCTTAATTTTCAATAAGCCAGGTGTAACAGTGAGATCCATCACTTTATATTGGTGAATATTTAGGATCATTTAGCAGAGACTCAAGGCCACATTTTTTTTTTTTATCAATATGTAAGAACATAACAAAAACATGATTGGAAACACTAATGATGCCCTTTTCTGGACAAGTGACCCTTGAATAGTCTGTGGGTTTTAGGCCACCCTACCTTTTATTTATAAAATAACATAAATAATCATTTCTGTTGTGCTGTATTTTTATAGCAGTCATGTTAACAATGCAAACTGCATATTTGCTAACAAGAAACTCTATATCATGAAGATGGGCCGGTCACGTATGCTATGGTGAATTTAAAAATGTGGCAAAAGTCTCGTATAGTTGCCAACATTTTTGTAAAATTTCCAGGGACACTTTGCAGCACAACTATCAATTACTACCGTACCTTGAAAATGTACCACACCCACTGCCACAAAGCTCGGCCCACTGTGTCCAACCCACATAGTTAATCTCTGCCTACGTATCATAGTGCAGATTAAAGGGTCTACTCAATAAAGAGAGAATTACATGGAATTGAGATGGTAATTTTAAACTTAAGGCCAAAGTAGCCGAGTTGGAATAATTCTCCCATTCAGCTGCACTATTTCGGCCTAAAGTTTGAAGTTCCCATCTCAATTGCATGCAATTCTCGCTTTACTGATACAGTATACAGGTATATAGTAAGCACACAATCTTTGATTTCCTCACAAGCCCAAGAGGGCCCACAGCAAGAAAGCAGGTCTCCTCTGTCAGCCTGGGCACTGACACACACACACACACACACAAGCTTACTACAAACAAGCTCACGGACACACACAAGCTCACTACAGATAAGCTCACTGACACACACAAGCTCACTACAAACAAGCTCACTGACACACACACAAGCTCACTACAGACAAGCTTACCGACACACACACAACACAACACAAGCTTCCTCACTAGCAGGCACACACACAACACAAGCTTCCTCACTAGCAGGCACACACACAAGGCTGAGTATATCAAGCTGAAGACTGTTGCTGGGAGGTCAGATAGCCATTTTCTGGCTTCTTCCAACTACAGCAAGGTCTGCTGCTTAACGGTGGGGGGGGGGAGGGGCGGAGCTTGGTGGTAGGAGGCAGGGCTTACATGTGTGGGTGGAACTTGCGTCATCGGGGCGCAGCCTGCTAGCAAAATGATGGAGCAGGAGCCTGTGTGCCAGGGAGCTGCTGGGAAATCGGAAGGGATACTGTCAGTGCTCCCTCCGGCCACCAGCAGCCCGCAGCACCTCTCTATAGTCCCCAGCATCTCTCTCCAGCATCTCCCAGCAGTGTCCACCTCTGTCCTGAATTCCCTCAGACTGTAACAGGCTGTTACAATCCGAGGGAAAATAATAAAAGCATATGGCTCTGCAAGCCGGGACTGTCCCAGAACAGTAAATTGCCCGGGACAGTTGGCAACTATGAATTTTAGTCAGATAATAATTGTTGAAAACTGAAATAACTATGTTCTGGCCTGGTTCTAGCTAGTTTAGTTAATTTTCAAAACTAATTTGTTACATAAACGGCATACCTTCTAACTCTTTTTGATATATATTTTATATCTGTACCACTTTCACTGTTTTTGTCCTGGCTTTCTTGCTTCTATTAAATCAATGGTGGAGATCAAACCACCAAAGCTCTTCACACCCAGAACAGGCCAATGCTCTGGAATTCGTAAGTAGGATTCTATTATTTTACTACACATACTAGAAGATATATTGCACTATTGGTTGCTTTTCTTTGTTATTAAAATATTGCTGCACTATTATTTGGAAGATCTCTGGTTTTCCTGATTACAGTATATCCTTTAGCCTGTGTCAACTGTGATACAGGGGACAAGGGGACTATATTAGACATATCCCAAGTCTTACAAGACTCCAGCATTTTACCCAATGGGGGCAGACCCAGCGACAAGAGGAATGGAGCAGAGTTCACTACAGTGGTGAGTTTGTAGGTCTTCACATGTTTTATAATGGAGGTAGAGTGTGCCTGTCCCTACCGATAACTCAATTTGGCATCCCATAGGGCCTTTGTCATGGTGTAGAATGATCTTCTCCACTGCAAAGTGGATTTACATATATCTTGCAGGAACATGAGTGGCAATGGTTCTAAGTGAAAGGGCATCTTAGATTTCAATCCCTCCAGGACAGCCAATTTATCTATACATGCTATGACGCAAAGAAGAACATCCCTGAGACTCTTGCCTATTTTTGAAGGTGCAACCAGCCATGAATATGGATAGATTTTTCCTGTCTTTGTAGTGTACCAATTCCTTTGCATGTACTGCCTCGGCAATACCCCTCACTTTGAGGGTTTTTTTTCCCCTCGATAGTCATCCAGTGCATCTAATTGAAGCAGAATCTTTTAGTTTGAGGCCTGTAGACAAGTAACTTGCTTTGTTGTGGCCACTGGGTCTGAGCCATTGACGAAATTTCTTCTTCTGCCACTTGCACTCTATCGGAAACAGCGGTAATCTCTTCCCTCACCAACAGCAAATCTGCATTAAAAACTTTACTGTATGCTTTTCATTATATCATTATAGGAACACTATAGTGTTGATGTGGGATTATTAAAAATCTTTATTGTACTTGTATTGAATTATTGTACTAACTCCATTTTAACTTTATACTGTGATGATCCTCCATTTTGTCCTCCTAACCTGACTTCTTCAATCCTCCATTTTGTCCTCCTAACCTGACTTCTTCAATCCTCCATTTTGTCCTCATGACTTAACTTGTTCATTTAAAACTACATTACGTGACTGAACTTCTCAACCCAATTAGTATAGTAGACAAAGACTGTGTTTCCTGCAAGGACAAGCACCAGGAGGTGCTGGCTACTCCTTAAACCTTGCTGGCTACTCCTTAGAACTTGTAAGATAGTATAGTTTGAAGGCCACGAGAACACAGTAGTAATGAAATGTTCTATTCATAAGAGACCTTGCACCTGGACATGAAGCCTGATATCATTGACCATGTAAAATGACGCTTAGGACCCCCTTATCCCCACCCGTGTCCAGAATAATCCCACCTCTGGTGGGTGGACACGGGACTAACCTCTTAATTTTTTGAACCAATAGGTAAGACACTAACACCGACACTTAACAATTAATCCAATTGATGATGTTTATTTGCTGATATTCTAATAATCAATGATGACGCAAAATGCCTCTTAAAAGGGCCTGCGCGCCCGCTTTTTCTTCACTTGCCAATAAACTTTCTCGAAGTTATTTTAACCTGAACCTTGTGTGTCAGACTTAATTACTTCAGCGTATATACGCAATTCAATTTATTGATTTGGACAGGAACAGATAGACATTTAAACATTTTGGTTTACTTTTTAAAAGTACCATAACAACTTGGCGCCCAACGTGGGGCATCGGGCTATGTCCGGCCGGTGAGCCGTCCTAAGGAAGACAAGGGTGGACGGAGGAATCAGGGGGGAAGGAAAGGAGATTGATCACCTCCAGGTACACGGTAGAGACTTCTGCAGAGCCACCGGTATGTTCCGGCCCCTTTGATTGACCCGTCCACGTGTCTGTGACTGCTTCCCGGGAGGACATCAAAGACAGGTAATATCTTGCCCGGTGCCTCGTTACTCACTTGTTTACCTGCATTTTAGTCTATCTGTTGCCTGGGTGTGTTTGAATTGTTTGCCTGTTTCCCCATTTTGAGATAAAGGGGGGGTGGACCTGCAGGGGATTTGCCTGGGGTTCTGTCTTGCTTGTTTTCCCCTTTTTGGGATAAAGGGGGGTGGACCTGAGGGGACTTGCCTGGGTCTTCAGTGTGTCTGTCTATCTGTTTGTATTTTACCTCTTTTGGGATAAAGGGGGGTGGACCCGCGGATTCGTTCCTGGGGGTCTTCTGTTGCCTGTTTTACCTCTTTTAGGAACCACGGTGTTGTGGTTGTAAGGAAAAAGGGGGGTTGACCTGCGGATGCGTTCCTGGGGGTCTTCTTTGCCTGTTTACCTCTTTTAGGAGCCTCGTGGCTGTGGCTGTAAGGAAAAAGGGGGGTGACCTGCGGATGCGTTCCTGGGGGTCTCTGTTGCCTGTTTACCTCTTTTAGGAACCACGGTGTTGTGGTTGTAAGGAAAAAGAGGGGTTGACCTGCGGATGCGTTCCTGGGGGTCTTCTTTACCTGTTTACCTCTTTTAGGAGCCTCGTGGCTGTGGCTGTAAGGAAAAAGAGGGGTGTTGGAACTGTGGATTTTGTGTAGACTCATAATTTCCTGTGATCCTTCTTGTGTCACTTTGAGAGCCTAGCTAGCTTCTTTGTGCACGTGGTAACCCGCAGCTTCAAGTGTGGAGGCTGAGGGAATTTTTCTGTTTATTTGTGAGGGGGGCTTAGTCTTGTGGCAGAGGACTCTGTTTCCTGGGGGAATTCAAGTAGGTATTGCTTGTGTTCCGCATCACGTGGTACTGAGACTTATAAGTGGGTTTTATAGGGGCACTACGGGAGTGAGGATAGAGGTGGCCACATTCTTGTGGACTGCTGTGTAGAGGGAGGCTGACGGAACTCGGACCGGTGTCAGTTGTTTTCCGTGGCCGCTGGTAGTGAGACTTACGAAAGTCGTTCTCCGAGCGGAGACACTACGGGGTTGAGGGAGGTGACTTTGGAGTAAGCACACGAGTAAAGGAAAGGGATTATTGTTGATTTTGAACTGTGATGCATGCACTGTATTTCAACTGTATTGTTGTCTTGTTTGTTTAATTAGGAGTCTCATGAACTCCTGTGTCTGTCTCTAAGGATTTTCCTTGCCGTTCATCTTTTCTGTACTTCCTATATTATTATACTATCCACTCCCATTCCTCTTTAAAGAGAAGTGATTGGTCACACACTTCTCACCTCGCTCCAATCCGTGTCTACCACCCCGGGTAGGCGGATTCAGTGACTAGTCTACGTTTTGGGAAGACGCACCTGAGAAAGTCCCACGGTTCTCGGGTGGCAGTCGAGCATTGTAGACGTTCTTGTTCAGTTTTCCCTCTCTCTCTCTATATCTAGGACGCTGGTATAGGGGTAGAGGGATTATGGGGCAGGATTTAAGCAAGCCCAGTAAGGGCTGGTTAGCATGTGATTTGGTAGAAAACAGAGAGGGTGAGGAGATGGTTAAAGGTGTTGAAAAGATTGCAAAAGTATGTAAAATTACTGTACCAACGGGTGGAAGATTGCAACCAGAAAGTTGGCGCAAGTTACTGGCAGAAATGAAAGGCAAGCTTACAGATAATGGTTTATTAAAGACTGCTGAAGCATGGTACAGAGTAGCGAAGGCTATTCAGCTAGAAGGTTGGGTTGAGGAAGAAATAAATTACAAAGGTGTGAAATTGTTTGTGTATCATAATAATTGTGTTACTGGGGTTTACCCTCAGCCAGCGCCCCAAAACGGCGCCCAGGGGATATCTATCCCCAAGGTTCAGTCAGCCGTAGGTGATAGCCAGCTGACTATGTTCCCCACTCCCAATCCTCCTAACACCCATCCCGTCACCTCCCCTGTTTGCCCGGTCCTGAATTCTGATGGATCTTTCTTTTCCCCTTCCCCGTCTCTAACATTCCCATCATCCTCATCCATCCCTACGCTACCTGCTGTACCTCCCCCTAATATTTCATCTGCCATTCCTTCCCTACACTCTCTCTCCGTTAATGATCCCCTCCCCTCTTCATCCGCCCAACTAACCACCTCCTCCACCCTTGCCCCGGCTCCTCCCTCTACACCCACCCCTACCAATCCCTCTCCGTCCCCTCCCATCTCCACCCCAGTTCAATACCCCACCTCCTTCCCCTCCCCAGCCTGGCCCTACCCCTTCCCATATCCCATGGCCCTGCCCTATCCCGGATATCCACTACCCATTCCCCAAGCCACTCCCCAGGTTCCGGTCATGCCCAGTCCGGCACAGTCTGCCCCGGATGTGCCCACATCCAACATGGCCGCCACTTCTTCCCTTAACCCTACTACAGTACCTTTTCCAGCCACCAATATGGCGGCCCCCAGTACAGCCCTGATGCCAGTAATTCCCGGTGACTACCTATCTAGTTATGATCCGCTAGCCACCCCCGCATCTGGGACCCCCGCTCATCCCCCGGTCCTGTCACCTTACTCGGGCCCTGCACGTAAGAGAGCTCAGATCATAGAATTAGATGAGGGAGAAGAGGATAGGTTATCCCAGGACTCGTTGGAGGCTGCAGGAGCCGCTGCAGGAGCCTCAACTCATCGTTCTATCGATGATCCCTTTGGACACAAGGGTCGGGGAGAGCGGACCCCTCCTAAGTATGTTGCTTTTAACCCCACTCAAGCTAGTGCATTAATGAAATCGCTCCCTGACCCAGAAAAACAGCCTATGCCTTTTTACCGAGGGATAGTTCAAATTCAAAAGACTTATTCCGCCGCATGGCGTGACTTACTGAGCATTTGTGCTATTAAAGCAGGGGATGCATATTGGCCGAGCATGGCCCGTCACCTCAGTACAGATCTGCTTTCCAGTGATGTTGATTACCCTTCCGGGGTAACCTTTTGCACCCAATTAAGAGAATGGGCTAAGGACAAACTTGCAGATCAGGCTGCTGGCCTTACTGATGTTATTCAAGATAAAGGAGAATCAGTGGAAAGGTTTCATGGAAGACTGTATCAAATGTTCACAGATTTGGGGTTTGATCTTACTGACAAAATTCATTCACAAATGCTGTCAGGTGCGTTTGTCCAAGACGTTAAAGACTCTATACGCAAGGGAATCATTGCCGCACGCCCTGAATATAAGGTTGTTCCCCTGGATACCCTGCTTTTAGTTGCTAGAGGTTTGGAATTTGTTCAGACCCCAAGAAGACCTACTTCAGCTCCTCTCATGGTATCCCGCTCCGCTCCAGTCCCAAGAGGTCCCAGACCGGAGGAGGGGGGACATTGCTTTAATTGTGGAGCAAAGGGACACTTTAGAAATGACTGTCCAGAACCTAAAAGGGAGCAAAGGGAATCCAGAAAACCACCCAAGCCTGCCCCGGCTCCCAAAGCCACCAAACAGGTTCCAATAGTTGAGGAACCCGATGACTAGGAGATTGGCAAGCCTGTGTCCGTAACCCCTGTCATGGCAGTGTCTACAGGGGATAAGGGGGGGCCACTTGCTACAGTGACTTTACCCATTGAAGGCCACCCTACCACATTTCTAGTTGACACAGGTGCAGCCCGTAGTGTTCTACGAGAACAAGACCTGCCAGACCCATCCTTCCTGTCCAATATTGATGTCTCTTGTGTTGGAGTGGACGGCCAGCCAAGACACAGCCCTTTAACAACTCCACTACGAGTTGGCTCTAGCCTGCTTGCTCGCTTTGTGGTATCCTCCACATGCCCAATTAACCTGTTAGGTGCTGATGTCCTCTCACGCCTGCAAGCATCCATCACCTTCACCCCAGACGGGCAAGTAGAAATGTTCACACCTCTATCTGTATCAGACACCTCAGCCCTGTGCTCCTTGCCTCTGATGCTGCATTTAGAAAAGCCCCGTGAGGAAGCAGCAGAATTAAGGTCCAATTTCCCAGAGGAATTAAAAACACGGGTGCCCGCCAAGTTATGGTCCTCAGGCCCAGAGGACATAGGTCACCTAAATGTTCCCCCTGTGGTGGTAAAGCTTATTCCAGGAGCTAAGTTACCAAGAAAACCACAATATCCATTAAAACCAGCACAGTCTGCTGCCATTTCTGTCCACATCAAGGCACTCTTGGAGAAGGGTGCCCTGGTAAAATGTAAATCTGAATGCAACACCCCGTTATTTCCTGTGAAAAAGAAAACTCCAAAGGGTGAGCCAGAGAAGTACAGGATGGTTCAGGATCTCCGTGCTGTCAATGAAGTTACCGTCCTGGATACACCTCTTGTACCAAATCCCCATACTCTGCTCTCTGGAGTCCCACCGTCTGCTAAATTCTTCACAGTCATCGACCTGGCCAATGCATTTTTCAGTGTCCCACTGGACCCATCCTGTCAATACCTGTTTGCTTTCACTTATGAGATGCAACAGTATACCTGGACTGTCATGCCCCAAGGATCACAAAATTCTCCAAGTCAATTTGCAAAGGCCATGGGTACCATCCTTGACCCATGGCAAGCTGAGCACCCAGAAGTTGTCTTGCTCCAGTATGTGGATGATTTACTGCTCTGTGGAGATGATATACCCACTACTGAAAGGTGTTCAATTAGTCTTCTTTCCTATTTGGCAGAACAAGGATGCAAAGCTTCACTCACCAAGCTGCAATTCTGCCAATCTTCAGTGATTTTTCTTGGACATTGCCTATCCCAAGGTACCAGACATCTTACTCGGGACCGGGTAAGAGCTGTTCTGGACATTCCACCTCCAAGGACTTCAAAGTCTCTTCATGCCTTCCTAGGCCTCATTTCCTACTGCAGAGCATGGATCCCAGAAGCCTCTCTGCTTATGCAACCTCTCTACGATGCTCTTAAGTCTGACCCATTTTGTCTGACCAATGAAGCTCTGGACAATTTTAATGCTCTAAAACGTGCCATTGCTTCTGCTCCTGCCTTGGGCCTACCTGACTACTCCAAACCTTTCAAATGATTTGTCTCTGAAAGACAAGGCCATGCAACAGGAGTTCTCACCCAAACTAATGACTTAAGAGGCCGCCAGAGGCCTATTGGATATTTCTCATGTCAACTGGACATTGTGGCCAGAGGGACTCCTTCCTGTCTCAGGGCTGTTTTTGCTGCTAGAGAGCTCATAGAAAGAACCTCAGACCTGGTCCTTGGCCACCCTCTGGTTGTTTTGGCCCCTCATGATATTTCTGCTATCATCAACCAAGTCCAGCTCAAGCACGTGTCTCCAGCCAGACACCTGCGCCTACAGTGTCATCTTCTTTTGCCTGACAACATTTCCATCCAGAGATGTCAAGTGCTTAATCCATCTACTCTTCTTCCACTCCCTGAGGGGGGTATCTATTATGGATTTATCACGGATGAAACCTACATTTACCTGCTCTGTGGATGTATCAAGAAAGTCATGCATCCACATTTGTCATTTTATGAAGATGAGACACCTCTTTGTGAAGGCCCGGATTACGCCTTCTGTACCATGTGGTACAAACCGAACATTACTCCTGAACCTTGCTATGAAGATGAGCTTTACCACTGGACCGATGTAAAGCTCACTGCACAAGATTTCTATTGTGACTCTGAAGGAAATAGCATGGTCTTGGTCCAGCTACCTCAACAACTTAACTACCTCTACCGCCATTGGGATACCGCTATCCCACATATTCCTGTTACCAAGTTAAAAACAAGGTCATGGAATGATCTTGGGCCCATGGCGAAACTATGGGCCACCATGAATGAAGAACAGCTACAGGAAAATGGTATTGCCAAATACCCAACAACTGACCTTCTAGAAGCATGGCCACGCCATTTCCTGGAAAAGGAATTTCAAGATCTGGTCATAAAGAATGATTATGACCCAGAAACACCTCATGACTGTTTCGAACAGATGAAAATGGAAACAGTGCACTTACCAACTGTGCATGAAAATCCATTACCAGATCCAGATTTTACCCTGTTTGTGGACGGATCAAGATATGCTGATGAAGAAGGAAGATATCACACAGGATATGCCGTAACCACAACAGACGAAGTCATCAAATCCTCATCCTTACAGCCAGCAATGTCTGCGCAAGAAGCTGAATTACAGGCTCTGACTTCAGCATGCAAAATTTCCGAAGGAACACGTGCCAACATCTATACAGATTTAAGATATGCTCTGGGTGTGGCACATGACTTCGGCCTAATTTGGAAGACAAGAGGATTTCTTACCACCGCCGGTACACCAGTCAAACACAGCACTGCAATTAAGGAACTAATGGATGCCCTCCTACTCCCTGAAGAAGTGGCCGTTTTGAAAGTCAAGGCCCATGGGAAATTGGATACAGATGAAGCAAAGGGCAACCATTTAGCTGATCAGGCTGCTAAGCTAGCGGCCAGGGATCTGCAGGAAGTGGATGAAGAAGTGTCCGGACAAGAAGAAGAAGAAGTTCCTATTTTTGCTCTGCAAACTCTTCCTACTGATTTGCGAATTTTACAAGAACAACAAGCTGCAGTCACTCCTGAAGAAATCCAGAAATGGAAAAAGAAAGGAGCTGTCCAAAAGGACGGAATATATTACAACAACTTCAAATTTTGTCTTCCCAGAAATTTGTATCCAGCAGTTGTCCAATGGGCACATGGGCCTGCACACCTGTCAAAAGAATTGATGGCCGCCCTCATACAGAAGTATTATGAAGCACCTGGAATCACAACATTGATCAATAGCTTCTGCAAGGCCTGTGTCATTTGTGCAAAATGCAACCCAGGAAGACCAATCAAGGTGCCTGCAAAACACCTGGCAAAGCCCATGTACCCCTTCCAGCGAATTCAAATTGACCACATCCAAATGCCCAAGAGTGGGCCCCATGAATATGCACTAGTAATAGTGGATATGTTCTCAGGCTGGCCGGAGGCCTACCCAGTGGCCAATATCACTGCAAAAACAACCGCAAAGCGACTACTTACAGATATCGTATGTAGATTCGGACTCCCAGAAGTCATTGAGAGTGATCAAGGCCCAGCCTTTACAGCAACAGTGACTAAAGAAATTTGGACTGCTCTAGGGGTGACTCTAGCCTTCCATACCCCTTACCACCCACAAAGTAGTGGTAAAGTGGAGCGCATGAATGGCACTCTAAAAACCAGAATGTTAAAAATGTCACAAGAAACAAAGATGCCCTGGCCAGAAAGCCTGCCAATAGCTTTATTTAGTGTTAGGCACACACCTAGAGGGAAACATTCACTGTCCCCATATGAGGTTCTATTTGGGACAGCACCCAGACTAGGTTGTTATTATCCGCAGCAGTTGCAACTCCAATCAGATGTTTTAGTAGACTATGTAACTGAACTTGCAAGTGTTTTAAACAAAATACATGCCCAAGTTTTCTCTTCAATTCCAGATCCCGAATTGGATACAGGTTCTCATAGCCTGCTTCCCGGAGATTGGGTCCTGGTTAAGAAGTTTGTGCGGAAAAATACCCTGGAACCAAGATTTGACGGTCCATTCCAAGTTCTCCTGATTACCGCAACCTCCGTCAAACTGGCCGGTAGGCCAAATTGGATCCACGCCTCCCACTGCAAGAAATCTCCTGCCCCAGAGGAAGCGAATACCGCACAGACATGTATCTCTGGTACATCCTCTCCTTAATTAGCCTTATGAAGGCCCAGCAAGTAGCCATTACCAAAGATGTTAGTGGGTACACCTTTTGGTATAATTCATCGTGCACCCAGGTGGCTACTTATACCTTTGACTACTGTGATATTGTAGAATGCCCATTTCCCACACCACAAATCCAGAGCATCTATAGAGATATCCCTCATTCGAAAGACCCATATGTTTGTGTAGTTGACAAGCAATGGGGGCACAATTGTGACCATTGGGGGGCGGCGGGATGGAATGCCGGGCCTGCCTGGGGTTACAAACTAAAAAGTGCCGTATCTAAAGTAGATGATCATGGTAGATCCCTTCTCCAGAGAATGACTTTAAGAAAGCCTGGGGGGAGTACACCAATGAAATTAATCCTTAACATTGAGCATCCAAGCCCAACAGATGCGGACCAGTATGTGATGGGAATGTATTGGAAAAAGGGTTCCTACCGTAAATTAGGGCATTTCTACCTCAAAGATATGTGCAACTCTTCTGAGTGGCAAGGGGCCACCCATATGGTCCCTAACCCATTAAAACCTCATATCCAGACCTTTCAAGACATGATGGCCATTGCTAACCCCACTTTTGAAGATACCATGGCCGCTGAAACAGGTTTTAATGATGTAAATCTATGGTTAGAATGGATGAAATATAATGCTAATAAGCATAATAGAACTGCATGTTATGTGTGTGGCGGTGCCCGGCCTTACCTGGGTACCGTGCCTTTAATCCTACCAGTAGACATAGAAGAATGTGTTTTAAGCCTTTTTGCCTATCACTATAATTTTAACAGGTCCATATGTATTGCATGGACAAAGGAGTATCCTCTCCTAACCCAGGATGTCAAACCCCCAGATGGTATTACCGTGTATAAAGGTAATTACACTTATTATGCTAATTACGATGGAATAGGTAAATTCTTGGGTAACTTCTCCAAGGGGTATTGTGCTACCTACAGAAATGTCTCTATGGACTTGTTGCAGTTTCACACCAGGTCATTAGGGGATATTTACTGGTTGTGTGGGGATTTACAGCTAAGATCCAGAATGGACAAACAGTGGTGGGGGGAGTGTACTCTGGCTAAAGCTATTATGCCTATACATATCATTTCTGACACACACCTCGTCACCCATGGGTCCAAACACACTAAGGTTAAGCGTGACGCCCCAGTGAAAGGAAGTTTTGATCCTCATGTGTATATTGATGCCATTGGAGTGCCTAGGGGGGTGCCCAATGAGTTTAAAGCAAGGGATGAAGTTGCCGCAGGATTTGAATCAATTTTTACCATAGTTACCGCAAACAAAAATTTAAATTGGATAAATTACATTTATTATAATCAACAGCGTTTTGTTAATTACACCAGAGACGCCCTCCAGGGGTTGGCCGAACAGCTGCAGGCCACATCCCAAATGGCTTTCCAGAATAGAATGGCCCTAGATATGATCTTAGCCGAAAAAGGAGGGGTTTGTAAAATTTTGCCCGACACCATGACATGTTGTACCTATATCCCAGAAAACACAGGCCCTAATGGTAAAGTTACATTAGCCATAGAAAAATTAAATGACCTGTCTGAAGAGTTAAAAAGGAATTTTGGGATAAAAGATCCCTGGGAAAGATGGTTTGGTTGGATGACAGGATGGCAAAAGGCTTTAATGCAGATTGGTATGGCTATACTAATTTTTCTTTTTATTTTGCTCTTCTCTTTTGTTGTATCCTCCCATGTCTGAGAAAATCCCTCATGAAGACTGTTGACCAAGCGGCACCCACTTTTACCCATCTTGAAGTTGATGACCAAGATTTTTAAGACGTCAACTCACCCTGTCTGCCGCTGCAAACAATCCCTTATGTTGATAAAGTGCAGGAATTCTAGGAAGGGACTAGCTTAGGGACAGCATCTGTCAGTGAATGGTAAAGGCCCGTGTGGAGAAGTGGTGGGTTAGCTGCCATGGGACACCCATGGGTGTGAAGTGTTCGAGAGCCATACTGATGGATGAGTTAGCCTATTAGGGTCAGCTCTAGGGACAGACTTGCACTTTGCATTAACACCTAGCTAGCGGCCACGGGGTTTCTGTGCCTTTGGGTTAACACGTCTTCCTGGTACTAACTTAATAAAGTTTTTATCTCTTAGAATCTAACATTTCATAGGGGGGACAGATGTGGGATTATTAAAAATCTTTATTGTACTTGTATTGAATTATTGTACTAACTCCATTTTAACTTTATACTGTGATGATCCTCCATTTTGTCCTCCTAACCTGACTTCTTCAATCCTCCATTTTGTCCTCCTAACCTGACTTCTTCAATCCTCCATTTTGTCCTCATGACTTAACTTGTTCATTTAAAACTACATTACGTGACTGAACTTCTCAACCCAAGTAGTATAGTAGACAAAGACTGTGTTTCCTGCAAGGACAAGCACCAGGAGGTGCTGGCTACTCCTTAAACCTTGCTGGCTACTCCTTAGAACTTGTAAGATAGTATAGTTTGAAGGCCACGAGAACACAGTAGTAATGAAATGTTCTATTCATAAGAGACCTTGCACCTGGACATGAAGCCTGATATCATTGACCGTGTAAAATGACGCTTAGGACCCCCTTATCCCCACCCGTGTCCAGAATAATCCCACCTCTGGTGGGTGGACACGGGACTAACCTCTTAATTTTTTGAACCAATAGGTAAGACACTAACACCGACACTTAACAATTAATCCAATTGATGATGTTTATTTGCTGATATTCTAATAATCAATGATGACGCAAAATGCCTCTTAAAAGGGCCTGCGCGCCCGCTTTTTCTTCACTTGCCAATAAACTTTCTCGAAGTTATTTTAACCTGAACCTTGTGTGTCAGACTTAATTACTTCAGCGTATATACGCAATTCAATTTATTGATTTGGACAGGAACAGATAGACATTTAAACATTTTGGTTTACTTTTTAAAAGTACCATAACAGTGTCAGGAATACAAACATATTCCGACACTATAGTGCTGGTGTGGCTATTTAGGTCACTGGTTCCCCTGTCTATGCAGTGAAAAGGTGATTTTCCTCACCTTTTTTTCCCACGCCACACTGGTCTCACCACAGATGACCTGGCCTCGCTCCGCCTTTTGGTGATCTCACTGAAAGGGTTCATTTCTGTTCAGCTGAATCGTAAGACTAACAATCTTGTACATTGCAAGGACTTTACATACTTGGTTTTGCAAATGACCATCTTTGCTCCCCCCTTTTCTAGGAAGACCCTATCCCTACACCTTCCTAAGAAAGGTGTAGGGATACATTAGAGATACTAGGGGGGCACCTAGTAATGCCCCCTAGATAAACTAAGGATCAGTGATTTGTTACGTGCCCATACAATGCTGTTTGCATGCACTTGTACATGCTGTTAGTAATAGTTGTCAATAGTTGATTGGTAATTAGTGATACTTTCCCCTAGACATCCCCTTATTTCCCTTGCTTGAAAACCTTTGTTCTGTTTAATAAACATCGGGCATTTTCTGAAATGACTCCTTTGCATTATCTTTCATTGAGAGTCTCCAAGTACTTGGGGAGTGCTGAGGTCTGGATAGAACATTAAGTTCATGGCAGTCGAGGTCTGGTGATCACCTAGGAGTAGTTCTAACACTCAGTTAATCCAATGCTTACCCATAGGAAATCACTGGAAGACTGTTGTGTATGCGCAGCAAAACACTGCACTGTGCCAATCAGCATCTCCTCATAGAGATTCATTGAATTAATGCATTTCTATGGGCAACGTTCAGCGCGTCCTTGCAGAGCAGTAGACTAGAAAGCACCTCGAGTGGGCATCTGAGTGACTTCCACTTGAGGTGTTACTAAATAGGCACTAGGAGTTTCTCAGAAAAGTCTGTGTTTACATTGAAAAGCCTGCGTGGACAGGCTATAGACACAAGAAACCAATAGATTAAGCTGGTATAATGTCACCATGTTCTGGCGTCAAGAACCTGTTTCATACTTATCTCAGTATGAGCAGTGTGGGTCTGGCTGCGCTGCCATCTTAGGCTGAGGCCTGATCAGCAGTAAATCGCTGTTGGAGAGGAAAACCCTTGCCTGGGAGGATTTTGAGCTGTTTGCTTTTCTTTCCCATGGTCGGGACGGAGCTCGAAAGACATGTAACCACTTTCTGTACTGTTAATATCACGCCACCCAATTCTCAGGTTTTATTTTCACTGCTAAAATTTCAAACAAATAACTGTTCAGGGAAGGATACAGAAAAAAAGGAAAAGGAAAGTGACACAAGACAAGGTATTATACAGGGTCAGTCCACAAATTGGTTAAAACGGTATTAAAAGAACACTCTGGGGGGGGCGGAGCTTGGCAGTCAAGCTGAGCGGCTGCACACTAGACGAGCTCCGGGCTGAAGTGGGCAAAAACTCGACAAAAAGCCTGTAAACTACCCACTCCATGCCTGCTTTTCAGCCCCAGAGACAGGGGTCCACCGCTACAGCGATGCACAATCAGGTCTTTGGCCAGAATTGGCGGCTGCGGCCGTGGGATACATCTGAGGCCTACTCAGACGGCACGAGGGAGGCGGCCGATCCCTCCACCGACTGCGGCCTACATCACAGAAGGTCTCCCCAACACACTCCATTCCCCCCCCCCCTGCCGGAGAGGGATATCCTGGCAACAACAGCCTGCAGCCCAAGACAGGGGAACCAAAATCAGCTTACCTGCACCATCGGACCAACAATGCACAACATGGCAGAAGTCACCCAGCACCTGGCCCCCGCTGCCCTCAGTATTGGGGCAGATTGACCGGCTGCTCGCTGCTTTTGGGCCAGGCTTTCTACCCGCAGGTGCACCTCGGTTGGAACCCTACCGACTGCAACCCCACGAAACTCCGAGCAGCAGCCTGCGACTCTGGGACGGGCCTCAGGAGAGAACTGGAAAGCGCCAAGAAGGAGACGGGCAGGTAGACAACAGCCCCAGTACCTTAATCGCCGACCAGGGGTGAATCACTCAATGCCTCAACGTGGACTCACCACGTGGTCACCCCTTCAGCGCCCCTTACCTCGCCAATTTGCTCAACGAAGGGGAAGAGTGAGGCACCCACAAGGAGGAAAGCACCAGGGCCACCTCCGGTCTAGCCCAAACCCCCTACACGCTACAGGGAATGATCCGAAAATGCTATATACCTCTGTGCAAACACCCACATGGAACACCCGCACGCTGCCTCCCTGGGAAGCCTGGAAGCAATCTCCATCGACCGAAGGGGTCCACGGACTCGCACCCTGCCCAGCACCAACCTTGCCACCCACAGGGATCGGATGAACGGAGAAAAGGGCCCCCAGAACATGAAAGGCTTGACCACACACTGACAGACACTATTTACCTGTGGCAACACTACCCGAGCGACCCGTGATACATGATTAAGGCTTAATTTAAGTGTTATGTTTTTCTCTTTTTTTTTTTTCTTCTCACGTTTCCCTAACCATACTCTTTAGAAATCTGTATCTGACGCAAACATAAGCAATAGGATTTAACAAGTTTAAAATGTATACTGTTAAGAATGTGCACCAGGTTAAACATAAAGTGTTAAACATGAGCAACGGGCATAAACGTATAAGGATTAGCATGTATAAAGAGCCTATATGTTTAATGATTAGCATGTACAGCGAGTGTAAAAGTATACTGTTCAAGAAGTGCTACAAAACACTGTTCTCCTCTTCGTTTAGCATTACAATCTCCAAAAAAAATAAAATTGTGCAAGTCTAAGCAGCATACCACCTCCTATGTAAAGCTATGTCTTAAAAGTTTTGTGTCAACTGCTGTTGTGGCATGACATGACTGTTTGTACACCTCTGCACAGCAAATATAAAGAAAAAAAAAAAAAAAAAAGAACACTCTGGGCCCCATAATAACTTTATGGGAATTAAGTAATTATAATGGAGGTCCTTGACGTCGGCTTATTATTAGGGGCTAAACTGTTCATTGATGGTTTGACCCCAAAGTCCAGTATTCAGTGCCCTATCGCACTGCACCCTGTCCTTCCGCTGCTCAGAATCCTGAACGAGGAAGCCTTGGCCAGGGGTGCCGCTGATATACTGAGAGTGTCAGCTAACGGGCAAGGTCAATCAGTAGCTCCCCATTTTCAAATGGCTTGAGAAACATAGTGGTCGGATGTTGGATACTGGACTTTGGGGTTAAGCCGTTTGTGAAGGTAAACCATAACCAGGGACCAACTGAAACCATAACAACTTAATTCCTGTAATGTTCCTTTAAGTTTTTGATATAGCTTTTGATATAAAGTGTAAGGTGTTTGTTGGAATGCAATGCCACAAATTGGCTAACATAATGTTAAATTTTAACCTAACGTCTCTGGTCTATCAAAAAGCAAAAAATATTTTGGTATTCAAGGAGATAAAGACAGTCTATGGACAATTTATTCCTGCAGGTCTGATTAGGTATTCAGTGAACAGAGGCAGGGGATTTAAAATTAAACCCATGGGCAATATGCATACAGTTGTTAAAGTTACAAAATGTTTTCTCATGTAAGATTTACCTCAGCTCCTATATCCTTATGGTATTATGCTATCTTTTTGACCCTCCGTCCGTCTGTCTGTCTATCATCTATCTATCTATCGGTCTATCTGTCTATATATACAAATCAGGATGATATTTTGCATGATGGCTTGTCCCATTAAGCCATTGTTTGAGCTAATTGTCTACATTTCAGTTCCCTGTGTGTAAAGAATCTTCAGGCACCCATACCACCTTCATAAGATCCACTCCTTTATTGCTTTCTCGATGATGAGAGGGGCATTATTTTTTACGTAGTTACATAGTTACATAGCTGAAAAGAGACTTGCGTCCATTAAGTTCAGTCTGGCTCACACATAGAAGAGAGTAAGAAAGTACATATCTTACTTGCTTGATAAATATTAAAAAATTCAATTACCAAGCAGCCGTCGATTGTTACCTATTGCAAAATCTGTCTCTGTCTGAGGAACACTATAAGCCACTTTAGTTTCTCTCTGTCTAAGATGAACTGTGAGAATGATTATCCATTTCAATCTTTGTATGGCTCAGGTGGACTGCAAACCCATAATCTGTTCTAATCTCTGCCTGGCTGAGGTGGACTACAAGCCCCATTATCTATTTCAGCTTCTGAGTGACTTTGATGGACTACAAATCCCACCACCTCTACGACCATGTAGCTGTATGAGATTCATAAAACCAAGTGTTTCAATTACTTTTCTTTAATAAACTCTCTCTTACGGTGCCTGGTAAAATATATTGCATATAAATAACATTGTTTCCGAAACTTCAAATAAACATTTCTTTTTTGTATGAAAACCAAGCAATGCATTCGAATGCAAGATGTATTGTATTTAAGTAAGCTAAAGGAACACTGTAGGCACTTTAGCAACTTTATCCTATTGAAGTTGTTATAGTGCCTGCAGCCCTGCCTCCCTGTCCTAGCCCCCACAACCCTTTACTTCACTCATTAGAAGGCTTGAAAGCGAGGCTTCAAGACACAACTTAATACGGGTATGAGAGCCAGGAATCTTACTTCCCTGCTTTCATGCCTTAACATACTGTGAAGTCTACCGCACATGCACAGTGCTGTCACGTTCGGCCATAGAGAATTATTGATTACAGTGATTCTCTATAGAGGAATCATAGGGGCTGTTCTACAAGCAGAATTGGATTGGCCTTCCAAGATGATGCAACCTGAAGAGGAGGTCACAGCAGCGCTGAAGGAGAATCTGTGCTGGAGAAAATGTGAGTACCGTATATACTCTAGTATAAGCCGACCCGAATATAAGCCGAGGCCCCTAATTTTACCCCAAAAAACTGGGAAAACTTGTTGACTCGAGTATAAGACTAGGGTGGGAAATGCAGCAGCTACTGGTAAATTTCTAAATAAAATTAGATCCTAAAAAAATTATATTAATTGAATATTTATTTACAGTGTGTGTATATAATGAATGCAGTGTGTGTGTATGAATGCAGTGTGTGTATATGAATGCAGTGTGTGTGTATGAATGCAGTGTGTGTATATGAGTGCAGTGTGTGTGTATGAGTGCAGTGTGTGTATGAGTGCAGTGTGTGTATGAGTGCAGCGTGTGTGTATGAGTGCAGTGTGTGTATGAGTGCAGTGTGTGTATGAGTGCAGTGTGTGTATGAGTGCAGTGTGTGTGTATGAGTGCAGTGTGTGTATGAATGTAGTGTGTGTATGAATGCAGTGTGTGTATGAGTGCAGTGTGTGTATGAATGCAGTGTGTGCATGAGTGCAGTGTGTGTATGAGTGCAGTGTGTATAAGAGTGCAGTGTGTGTATATGAATGCAGTGTGTGTGTATGAATGCAGTGTGTGTATATGAGTGCAGTGTGTGTGTATGAGTGCAGTGTGTGTATGAGTGCAGTGTGTGTATGAGTGCAGCGTGTGTGTATGAGTGCAGTGTGTGTATGAGTGCAGTGTGTGTATGAGTGCAGTGTGTGTATGAGTGCAGTGTGTGTGTATGAGTGCAGTGTGTGTATGAATGTAGTGTGTGTATGAATGCAGTGTGTGTATGAGTGCAGTGTGTGTATGAATGCAGTGTGTGCATGAGTGCAGTGTGTGTATGAGTGCAGTGTGTATAAGAGTGCAGTGTGTACATGAGTGCAGTGTGTATAGGAGTGCAGTGTGTGTATGAGTACAGTGTGTGTGTGTGTGTGTATGAGTGCAGTGTGTGTGTATGAGTGCAGTGTGTGTATGAGTGCAGTGTGTGTGTGTGTGTGTGTGTGTGTGTGTTGCAGAGCCTTGATGGGGGGTGGGCATTTTTTATATTATTTAAAAAAAAAAAATATTTATTATTTTTTTGTTTTATTCGTAATTTTTTTTATTATTAATATTTTAATATTTTATTATTATTATGCTTGATACATGGCAGGGAGGGGGGCTCTCACTCCCTGGTGGTCCAGTGGCATTGGGAGTTCAGTGGAGGGGGCTGGCAGGAAGCACTTACCTCTCCTGCAGCTTCTGTCAGCTCCCTTCTCCTCCGTGCCGGTCCGTGCAGCTCCACTGTCAGCTCACAGTGTAAGTCTCGCGAGAGCCGCACTATGACCCCGCGGCTCGTATTCGTCAGGCTCAGTGTTACAATGTCATGAAATAATGCTGCCTCCCACGTTCCAGTACCTACATGCAGCTACAAAGAATAATGATTTTAAAAAGAAAAAGAAATCAAAAGGAAATGATGAAATAACATGGATGCCATAATACAGACAGTGACTCGAGTATAAGTCGAGTTGGGGTTATTCAGCACAAAAAATGTGCCGAAAAACTCGACTTATACTCGAGTATATACGGTAATTCATTTATTTATTTTTACACCGGGGGGACGACACTAATTGATGAGTGGCATAAGGGCTGTAGCATTTGGAATACAGATATGTATTACTAACGCTATAGTGCTCCTTTCTGGAATTATTTGTAGTTATGTATAAAAAGTGTCGGATTAACTTTTGTGTGCGTTTTCCAAGCACTTTTTCTAGTTGCTTCTATTTATTCACGTATTTGCACCAAAATATACCTTCCTGTGTCTTCTTCCATCATTTTATTTTCCTGTTCCATTTTCTTTCTTTTTTAATCACAAATCTGTCTCTTCCATTTTATAAAAACACAGGTGCAAATGTGTGCCTTTCTTTCCAACAAATTTTTCACCACTCTCAAAGATTTTTAAAATTAAGAATGCGCCTCTTTTCCTAATAATATTACTTGTTTGTCTTTATCTGTGATTGCAATTAACGGTAAAATCATCAGGGGGAAAAAGGAGCAAATTATCAGAGAGGAGTAAAACGTGGTAATAAGAAGGATTACTTTGGTCCATTAATTAAAAGGAGGAAAAGAAAGGCACCAATATATAAAGAATAAAATATCCATAAGAAAATGGAGCACAAGAAAAAAACCTATGCAAACATAAAAAAGAACAAGGCACTTTTAATACGCAATCCCTCTGTGTGTGCTTATATCTCTGTTGCAATTAAACATTTCACTGTGAGATAGCAAGGAGACAGTGCTGCAGTTATCAGTAAGATCACAGAATGCTGTGTCAGTGTGACTATCACAGTATTCGTCAGGCTCAGTGTTACAATGTCATGAAATAATGCTGCCTCCCACGTTCCAGTACCTACATGCAGCTACAAAGAATAATGATTTTGAAAAGAAAAATAAAGCAAAAGGAAATGATGAAATAACTTGGAAACAGTTCATCAAAGGAGGAAGAAAAATGTTTTGTACTCTGATAACTGCCCTTGGGATTTTTTACTTGTCATGTGAATCAAGCAGCTACGTCATTCACTAAAGAATGCAGAGGTGTTACAAAATACTAACATATTACATTATATATACATCATAGACCTGGGAGTACTTTCTCTATGTAATTACGTTTTATTTTATGTTATATTAGGTGAATATTTAATAATTTAATAAATGAACACACCAAACACCTTAGCCACTACTGGCCTCTGTAGTGGCTTTGGCGTCCTCCCAGTGTAATTTGTCATACTGTTTAGAACAGTTTAACAACATAACAGGGTCTCGTCAGACGCCAGCCCCTGTTTTTGAGTCTTCTGGGCCGGAGAATCCGGTAATCACCACTGAGCTAATCAGGGCCGTGTTCATTGACTGAGCGCGTCAGCTGAGTGACCTCAGTCAATGTACTGGCACTGACAAGGCTGTGATGTAACTCTACGAATAAATTACCAGATTTTACTAATTACATGACGTAAAGTCATGATTTTATAAAGGACACGGAGGCGAATATTATGCTTATGTCTTTCTTTATTATACCTCAGCAGCAAAGAAAGGATTAAGATATTCATAGAAAAAAACTAAAACAAGTACCCTAAAGGGTTAACCATAGCAACCATAGTATCATAGCATCTTAGCCAATGAGAGCAGTCCACATAGCAATATCATCCCATGTGACCCTGAGCCACTCCTCTTTCCTTGTTGATGCCGAAGCCAACCATCAACGAAAACCGAACTGAAAGGGACACTATAGTGGTTGAGCGCTGAGTTTCTTCATACGGCGGCATTCAATGCCGCTCTATAAAGAATGCGATATGTGCAGCGCATCAAGGAGAAGCGTCCTATTGGGCCCTGCGATTTCATAATTTTGACAAAAAAAGGCGGCGTGGCCTAGCGGGGAGCTCGGCGCTGGAACAGAGGTAAGTTTTATTATTAAAACTTACAAGGACTTATTTATTTTTTATGGCAAGTTCATATAAAAGCAAGAAAGAAGGCTGGGGGACATGTCTTTCTTGCTTTTAAATGTTGACTATAGTGTCCCTTGAAGGAAAATTGGATGAACACATCAGACTGTCTAGCTGTTGATATCCCCCGCGTGAACGGATGTTTAGGAACACATCTGCTGGAAAACCATGAAGGAAAACCCGATTTTGATGGTAGCCATCAGAAAAGTGTCAAGCTGAAAAGGGCCAGAGAAAAGGAAATGGTAAAATATGTCCCAGAGACCATCATCTATGTTAACAGTAAAGACTAGGCTGAATGATTACGATAATATAGTTGACAATAAATCATGACATACTATTTAGTATGCTTCCATATGTTGCAGCCACCAGGTGAGTTTCTCCTTGGCTGTGAAGTCGAGTGGCACGGAGTCGGAGTAGGAGTCACCCAAGTGTAAGTGTGTAGCCTTTAGTCTTTGCAGGGCCCTGTAATGGAGAGGCCTTGGGAAAATCGCCTGGATGGAGGCTGAGAGGAAGCTGATCATTCTGGTCAGTTGTCTCAAGGTTAACACTGGGCGAGCCAAGGTGCTGCGGATTTCCTTCTTGATGAGTTTTACCTTTGTGGGCGCTAGATGTTAAATCCTAAGAATTCCATGGGCTGGGTGGGGGTTAGTACTGACTTTTCCCAATTGATCAGGAATCCCAAGTTGTGCAGGAGGGATAACGCCCAAGAGAGATTTTGTTGTAATAGCTGAGCATCGTGCGCCATGATCAGCATATCGTCTAAATATATGATCATGCGGACACTTCTGCTGCACAGGAGGGCAACCACAGGTTTCAGCAGCTTGGTGAAGCACCATGGGGCTGACGACAGCCCAAAGGAGAAACACCGGAATCTCCACGTTCTCTCATCCCATTGAAACTGAAGAAGGTGGACACTCGTCAGCAATCGGGATGGTGAGATAGGCATCCTGTAGGTCAAGTTTGACCATCCAATCCCCCAACCTGAGGAGGTCCCGAAGGCACTGGATTCCTTCCATCTTGAAGTGGTGGCAGGACCGGTGCTAGGATTTTTAGTTACACAGGCGAAGATGCATTTTGGTGCCCCCCACCCTCGTTTAAAATAAGGTTCATACAAACACAGAAATAATCATACAGAGACATACAGACACAGAGACATACATGCAGGCATATAGACATACATACAGAGGCATACCGTCATACATAGGCGTGCGCAGCCTATTGCATTAGGGTGTGCACCCTAAAGCACAAGCACACGCGGTATATATATATATATATATATATATATATGTATATGTGTATGTATGTATATATACACATATATACACACACACAAAGCTGTGTGATGTGTGTGTGAGGGTGCTGGTAGTGTACTATGTGGGTGAGGGTGTTTGTGTGTGCGTGCTTGTGAGGGTGCTGTGAATGTACTGTGTGTCAGGGTGCTGTTTGTGTGTGTGTGTGCACTTGTGAGGGTGCTGTGAATGTACTGTGTGTCAGGGTGCTGTTTGTGTGTGTGTGTGCACTTGTGAGGGTGCTGTAAATGTACTGTGTGTGAGGGTGCTGTTTATGTGTGAGGGTACTGGTAGTGTGCTGTGTGTGTGTGTTTGTTAGGGTCCTGTTTGTGTTTGTGAGGGTACTGTTAGTGTGCTGTGTGAGTGTGAGGGTGCTGTTTCTGTTATGTGTGTGAGGGTGCTGTGTATGTGTGAGGGTGATGTGTATGTGTGTGGGTGCTGTGTATGTGTGTGGGTGCTGTATGTGTGTATGTGTGTATGTGCTGTGTATGTCTGTGGGTGCTGAATGTGTTTAGGTGCTGTGTATGTGTGTGGGTGCTGTGTATGTGTGTGGGTGCTGTGTATGTGTGTGGGTGCTGTGTATGTGTGTGGATGCTGTATGTGTTTTGGTGCTATGTATGTCTGTGGATGCTGTATGTGTGTGGGTGCTGTATGTGTGTAGGTGCTGTATGTGTGTAGGTGCTGTATGTGTTTAGGTGCTGTGTATGTGTGTGGGTGCTGTGTATGTGTGTGGGTGCTGTGTATGTGTATAGGTGCTGTGTATGTGTGTGGATGCTGTATGTGTTTTGGTGCTATGTATGTCTGTGGGTGCTGTTTATGTGTGTGGGTGCTGTGTATGTCGGTGGGTGCTGTGTATGTATGTGGGTGCTGTATGTGTGTTGGTGCTGTGTATGTGTGTGGGTGATTGTGGGGGGTGGAGGTGGGGGTACATTACTTAATATCCCCCCTCCCTACTTACTTCATGTAGGGAGGGGGGATCCTTCCTTGCTGCCTTCCCTGGTGGTCCAGTGGAGGTGGGGGCAGATCAGTTATCCCCCCTCCCTTCTTACCTTATGCCTGGGAGGGGGGATCCTTTCTGCTGCTACCCTCCCTGGTGGTCCAGTGGAGAGTGAACTCTAGCCCCGCAGGCCTAGAGTTCACTCACGCGAGATCTGAGCGTTGCCGCGGCAACGCTCAGATCTCGCGAGAGGAACCCGGCGGAGCTGCTGGCAAGAGCTCTGCCGGTCCTCTCCTGCCTCCCTCCCTGCATGTGAGCCGGGGAGGGGAGGCTGAGAGCAGAGCCGGCGCTCGGATAGCGCCGGCTCTGCATGAGCCGGCAGGGGAGATCCTGAGATCTCCCCTGCCGGTCTTAATACATAGCGCGTGCCGCGGGGATTAGGGTGTGCCCAGGCACACCCGGCACACCCCGTGCGCACGCCTATGCCGTCATACAGACACATACATACATACATACATAGACAGACATACAGAAACATACATACAGAGACATCCAGGCATACAGACACATACATACATACAGGCATACAAAGACATACACGCATACAGAGACATACAGACACATACATATATACAGGTATACAGAGACATACAGGCATACAGACACATACGTACAAAGACATACAGGCATACAGACACATACATTTGTACATACTGAGACATACAGGCATACGGACACATACATTTGTATATACAGAGACATACAGGCATACAGAAACATACAGATACATACATGCATACAGAAACATACATACAAAGACATACAGGCATACAGAGATCTACATACATACATACAGAGACATACACACATACAGAGACATACACAATTACATACTAGTTCAATCTTGTCCCCTGGATGCATGCTGTCTGGCTCCTTGGAGTCCTGTCCTGCAGCCCAGCCCTATCACAGGGCGCCAGCCGCGCTGTGTGGTACACAGGGAGCAGGGATATGATGTCATTCATATCCTCGCCCCCTCCAACACATGGCGGCGGGCACCTGGTCGCAGGGGTTGCAGGGCTGTGACCCCTGCGACCGCGGTATTTACGCCAGTGCATGCAGATGCACACACAATTAAAGGACCACTACAGACACCCAGATCACATCAGCTCAATTAAGTGGTCTGGGTGTCAGGTCCCTCTAGTTTTAACCCTGCAGCTGAAAACATAGCAGTTTCAGAGAAACTGCTATGTTTCACCGAGGGTTAATCCAGCCTCTAGTGGATGTCTCACTGACAGCCGCTAGAGGAGCTTCCGCTATTCGAAAACACTGAACGTCCATAGGAAAGCATTGAGTAATGCTTTCCTATGGGCGGTTTGAATGCATGCGCGGCAAGAGCATTCGGAGCTGAGAGGCGGAGGGATCCCCAGCGCCTAGGGAGTCCGGCGCTAGAGAAAGGTAAGTGCTGAAGACACACACACACTCTCACGAACAGATGCATACACACCAGCTAACAGACACACACATTTACTGACAGACACACTCAGCGACAGACATACATACACACTCACTTACAAAACATACACTCTCACTGACAAACACTCACTAACAGACATCAAACAGACTCACTAATACACACACAAACACACTCAGTAAGAGACACACAGTAACACACTGACACTCACTAGCAGACACACTCACTGACACTCACTAGCAGACACACTCACTGACACTCACCAGCAAACACACACACTGACACTAGCAAACACACACACTGACACTAGCAGACACACTCACTGACACTAGCAGACACACTCACTGACACTAGCAGACACACTCACTGACACTAGCAGACACTCACTGACACTAGCAGACACACTCACTGACACTAGCAGACACACTCACTGACACTAGCAAACACACACACTGACACTCACTAGCAGACACACACACTGACACTCACTAGCAGACACACACACTGACACTCACTAGCAGACACACACACTGTCACTCACTGACACTCACTAGCAGACACACACACTAACACTCACACTAACACATGTTTTTTTTTTTATTTAATCCCTCAGCCTCCTTACCTTTTTGGAGTGCTGAAGGGATTCCCTGGGGTCCAGTGGTGCTGCTGGGCTCCTTGGCTGGCTGGCTCCCTCCCTGGCTGGCTGGCTGGCTTTTTCCCTTGCTGGCTGGCTGGCTGGCTGGCTCCCTCCCTCCCTCCCTCCCTCCCTGGCTGGCTGGCTGGCTGGCTCCCGGGCGGGCGCGAGGGAGCACTCTCCCATGTGTGCTTCCTCTTCAGCTCCCTCGCGCACCGCGTAGGGATGCCGGCGCCGGAAGATGACGTCATCTTCCGGCTCCGGTATCAGTATGCGGCGCGCGAGGGAGCTGAAGAGGAAGCACACATGGGAGAGTGCTCCCTCGCGCGCCCGCAGAACCGGGCGCTCGGCCACGCTACAACAGGTCGTCGGTTGGAGGGGAGCGCAGTGCGCTTCCCTCCTTCTGGTCAGCCTGATTTTGCGCCCCCACGGCCGGTGCGCCCTAAGGCGGCCGCCTGGGCCGCCTTATGGTAGCGCCGACCCTGAGTGGTGGTACCAAATGTATGCGTTGAGGGGGCGCAGGTTAATAACCGGCCTCATACCACCGCCCTTTTTGGGCACTTAGGAAAGTTTGCTCAGGAAACAGGGAGAACAAGGCGGAACTTGATAGATCGCGCCTTTCCCTTGTAGTACTATGATTTCCTCTACTATTAGGTCCCTCTCCCATTGGGAATACACCATCCAACGCGGAATTGAGGTTTGGGTTGAAGGTTGCACAAACGCTATCCGATAACCTTGAATGGTATTGAGGACCCAAACATCCGATGTTAGTCTGTGCCAAGCCTCGATAAAATGGGATAGTCTGCCCCCCACATATGACGTACAAAGGGAGGGAAATCGGAGAGCACTTACCATAAGGCCATTGGCCATACGTGGTACCCCTGGCCCCTCGGGACTGCCATGATCTGCCTCTGACTGGGAAGAAAGGTGAAGGGGACTTGGTCCACATATGTTGAAATCTAGGCATGGCAGAGCCTCGGTAGCCCCGGTAGGAACCCCGGGAGGGACGGCTGGACAGACGGCCATGATGTCTGCTGGCCTCACCAAAAACCTTGGGAGAGAACACTCTCCTCATGTTTTTTGTGCCTTGTCCAATGCCGTAAAAGTACTAACATAGATATCCTGTTCCTTCACAAAGTTGTCTCTGAAAAGGAGGCCTTTTACCTGTGGCCCAGGCTCACATATTGCCATATTGACAAGTTTTGGCAAAATTTTCATGAGGATATCTTTACGCCGCTCAGTTGCCAACGCGGAGTTAGTGTTGGTAATTGACCAAATAGAGCGTTGGACCCAACCCTAATGGCCAAGAGATCAACTGGTGCTCCATCGGTTAAGTGTCAGGATTACCAATTGATCCAGCACATAGAATTGTATCACATCTAGGACTAAAAGGTAACATCTTACTGGGCCTTAGAATAGCCGGACTTAGCGTACCAAATAATAGTCAGAATACTTGCCGAGGTCGGGGACACAGAATGGGACACTGCGATAAGGGAAAGCCAAAAGTCAGGGATACCAGAAGACGGGGAAGTCAAAAACGAAGCCAAAGTCAATAACCAGAAACGCTCATGAACACACTCTCGGATAACCACTAAGAGAAACCATAACAGGGCAATGAGGAAAGGGCAAAAGAAGTTTAAATAAGCCTTTCTGAGAACCGATTGGCTGTACCCGACCTTTGACCCCAGAATGTGCGTGCGCTTCCTTTACGCGACGTCACACGCATGCCGACATCGTAAATGCCGTGGGTGGACATGGGGTTACAAATTAGTGTGGATCTGCAGCTGCCGGCGCCCACCAACATGCTGCAGGAGTCAGGCACATTGACGCATGGCCGCTGAACGGCACTACCGCGTTTATATTAGCAAGGCAATTACTGCAGATGCCGCAAGGTGAGGATGAATATGTTACATTAAGGCTGCTTTGATCATGTCGAAGATTTTGGCACTAGGGTCTTAATGTGTCAAGCACCCGGCATCAGTAGACAGCCCGCGAGGAGCAGATCAGGGAGATCCGAGCTCCCTCTTCGCCTCGGATTCTACCACAACCATACGCCTCACAGCAGCCCTACTGGACCCCCAACGACAGACCCACACCAGCTCTACTGGGAGGCTGGGTGGAATATTTTACATTATAAAAACATTAATAATTAGTGAGTTTGTGTGTGTCTGTGAGTGAGTTTATGAGTGTGTGTCTGTAAGTGTATGTGTGTGTATGTGAGTGTATGAGTGTGTCTGTCAGTGTGTGTGTCTTTGTCAGTGTTTGTTTGTGCATGTCTATCAAATCAGTGAGAGTATATTTGTCATTGAGTCTGTGTGTGACTATAAGTGTGTGTCTGTCAATGAGTGTCTGTCAGTGTTTGTGTGTCTGTCAGTGTGTGTGTCTGTCAGTGAATGAGTGTATGTCAGATCAGTGAGTCTGTGTGTTTGTCATTAAGTGTGTGTGACTGTCAGTGTGTATACACCACTGAGTGTGGCGTGGCTGAGCGGAGCTGGATGTGAAAGAAACACACAAAGGAGCTGGGAAGAGCAAAAGACACAAAGGGGCTGGGAGAAGTAAGACACACAAAATGTAGGAGGATGTAAGAGTCATACAAAGAAGGGAGATAAGAGACATACAAGGTTTTGTTTAAGAGACACACAAGGGAGGTGTAAGACACATTAAGACATTCAAAAGAGGGGAAAAGAAACACAAAAGGGAGGTTAAGAGGCACACAGGGAAGGGGGGATGCATCTGTACCCAAAAATCCTTGCGCATGCATAAGTGTGGGTGTAAACATAGGTAGGTCAGATTACTAATGTGCTTTTTTCTATAGTTACAGGTAAAACATATCATATAAGAGAATTATTGTAATGTAATCTATTTACTTGCCTGCATGAAGTGCAATATGCAATAGGTTGGTCAAACTTTAAAAAACCTTGAAGGCGATGATTAGAGAGCGTGATGTAAGAACATAAATAAGAATAACTCCGGTAGCTAAACATTTTCATATGTGTAATAATTCAGAGTTTAGTTTTTTTGCGGTTTTGTGGGATACAGAAACTCTCTCCAACTGTTTGGGGTGGTAATATTAGGTATCAGCTGAATTATCAGGAAGTCAAATGGATCTTTTACCAGTGTCAATTTTGGTGCCAAATTTAAATTTAGTTTTATTCATAGTCTTTTGACTAAAAAGCCATTTTAGTTTTAGTTGTATTTTAGTCATCTGAATTGTTTTCGTTTTAGTCTAGTTTTAGTCGATTAAATCTCCAGGGGTTTTAGTCGCCTTTTTTGCCCCTTCCACAGCCCCTCTGTGCAGTGTTCATTTTGGCGCCAAATTCCAATTTAGTTTTAGTCATAGTGTTTTGACTAAAATGGCATTTTAGTTTTAGTCGTATTTTAATCATCTTAGTTGTTTTAGTTTGTCTAGTTTTAGTTGACTAATTCTCAAAAATTTTAGTCGACTAAAATTTGACTAAAATTATTAGTCCACAAAATTAACACTGCCTTTTACTTAAAAACAATCCCATGTTTTGTAGACTAATTTTCTTCTGCAGGTAGTACATTTAATTATATTTGCATGATTATCGTATATTGAGTTATAATGCACATCCCAAGCACTTGTATGTGAAACATTTCCTCTTTGTTGTTGTTTGTTTTGTATTTTTTTTTCATTTTGCTCTATCTCTTTAAAAAGAAACACTTGCTAATGTGCCTAGATATTATATTTAGCTTATTTGTTTTTCTATGATTGACTATCCATGACTTGAGACTTTTATTTTTTTTTATTTTTTATTCTTTATTTTTGTTGCGCATTTGCTTAACATAGTCGCTTGAGATGCCACAGCAGCTGTCTGAGGCTTCAAAACATGAAACATAAATAGACATCTAGCATTGAAATACTTTGCACAATTTTTAAATTAGTAAATTAGGTTCTTACGTTACAACATTCTATCTAGAGTTATCGCTAGATCGCCATAGTCTCCTGCTTGGAGGAAGAAGTTGTACATGTTTAATATACTCTGTACGTCCAGTGTGTGACTTGGGTTCTGAGCAACTATTCCTCGTTCCGTGTAAGTGGTTCTTAGTGTTAGCTATGGCGATAAAGAAATATGCCCCACTTCTTGTCAGTGTGGCTCTGTCTAGGGCCCCAGGTTCTGGCGTGTTTGGTGTGGGCGTAAGTAACTCTGTCCCTGGGTTGCCTTTTGTGTTTCATTGATACTCTATGGTGTCAAGTGGTCAGTGACCCCTAACCAGGGTGGCCGCTGGGGGGTGGGATACTCCAGCGGCCTGTTGCTGGCCCTAACATGAGAGTGGTTTTCTGTGTAGTGTGCTACTCGTTTGTGGCTGTATCGATGTGCAGGTTTTTGCCGTTACGGTGGCCCTTAATCCATGGAGAGGTTGTGTGCCTTACAGTGGTGCCTAGTTGAAAAGCAATCAACGTTTAAAATAATTTGAAACCAAGTGAAAACAAATTAGAATAGCAATGGTATCATTGGTGAGATGTGCCTGTGGGTTGAAAGGCAGTCATTGGTGTCAGGTGGGACAGTCCACCAGGACAAAAGAGCTGGCGGGCTCTTCTGTGTGGTCAGATCCTAGTGGGAGTCCCTGTGCCCTGAGGAAAGAGTCCACCTCCTGAGTGGAAATAATTAATTTTTGGGCCTGTGCGTGTGGCAATATGGTGGCGACCAGGCGTCTGATGTAGTGTGGCTTATTTTGTCAGGGATACCCCTAATTTTCATGTTGCTTTTACGGCTTCTCTCTTCTACTGCATCCAGCTTGTTGATCAGGTTTGCGTGTGAGGCTTTTAAATGGGACACTGTTTCTTTTAGGCTCCTCACTTCGTTTTGGACGTCTATGATGTCCTCTTCAGTGATCTTCACTTGGTCTGTGACTTAGTCTCGTTGTTGCCGGAGCATGCTGAACAAGCGACCACTCCGTTCTGTGGCTAAGCTCCACCCCCGACTTGAGACTATTCTATCCATGACTTACAATTATAAAGGTGTGTGTTGGAGGTCTATACTTATCTATGATTGTGTGCTTAGGTTAGCATGAAACAAATTAGGTGGAGATGGAAGGTCTCTGTTGTGTATCTATTTTTTGTATCTAATAAAGTGGGCTTCTCTTTAAATAAAACTATCCAGGCATCATACCAATTTCATCAGAATGAAATTCATATTGAAGGTGTGTGGGAGAATATAGAGAAAGATGAAAGTGTGTGGGAGAATATAGAGAAAGTTGAAGGTGTGTGGGTAGAATATATAGAAAGATGAAGGTGTGTGGGGAGAAAATATAGAAAGATGAAGGTGTGTGGGGAGAAAATATAGAAAGATGAAGGTGTGTGGGGAGAATATAGAGAAAGATGAAGGTGTGTGGGGAGAATATAGAGAAAGATGAAGGTGTGTGGGGAGAATATATAGAAAGATGAAGGTGTGTGGGGAGAATATAGAGAAAGATGAAGGTGTGTGGGGAGAATATAGAGAAAGATGAAGGTGTGTGGGGAGAATATATAGAAAGATGAAGGTGTGTGGGAGAATATATAGAAAGATGAAGGTGTGTGGGGAGAATATATAGAAAGATGAAGGTGTGTGGGGAGAATATAGAGAAAGATGAATGTGTGTGGGGAGAATATAGAGAAAGATGAAGGAGTGTGGGAGAATATAGAGAGATGAAGGAGTGTGGGAGAATATAGAGAAAGATGAAGGTGTGTGGGGAGAATATAGAGAAAGATGAAAGTGTGTGGGGAGAATATAGAGAAAGATGAAGGTGTGTGGGGAGAATATATAGAAAGATGAAGGTGTGTGGGGAGAATATAGAGAAAGATGAAGGTGTGTGGGGAGAATATATAGAAAGATGAAGGTGTGTGGGAGAATATATAGAAAGATGAAGGTGTGTGGGGAGAATATAGAGAAAGATGAAGGTGTGTGGGGAGAATATACACTGGAGCTAACCTACCTTCGTGCGCCACTCTGCGCACGCAAGCGAGGGAAGACCTGGAGCCAGGAGACTCAGAAGTGGCTGGTCTCTTTCAATGCCAGAGTCAATGCCAGAGGTTTTGGCAATGTCTGGCTACTCGCTTACAGGTGATATCGCCTCCTGCTTCTCCAAAGCACCACAAACATGTGCCATGGCAAGAAAAATAAATTGGGATATGTAAAAAGGCCCCCAAAAAGAAGATAGGCAAAGAAGATATGTCAAATTTTAAAAACATATGTCAGATGTTCGGCATTGCAGAGTTGTTGCTGAACACATATTGGGGTGTTCTTTGGCAGAAGCTGAGAATCCATGCCTAAAGTACAATGTGTGTGAAACATAACCAAAATAATGACTAGCCAAAAGGTTGACAAAGACTGGTGGTAGAATTAGTGAATGGAAAGTGTTAAAATACCACCATTTTAAATACCCTAGGGCAGGGGTAGGCAACCTTTTAGCAGCACTGTGCCGATATAGGATTGTGATGTCCCGTAGCGTGCCGGTCCTATTTTTTTTATAAATCGAGGTGTATGCTGCCGTATTCTGCTTGTGTTATTTTTACTGTAATTGCTTTGTATCGTTGTATTTGTATGTATATATGCAGGGCTGTCTTTAATAATGACTGGACCCTGGGCAAAGCATTTGCCTAGGGCCCCCTGGACCCTGTCCCTCCCCCCCAGGCATGCAATCACGTCCTCCACCTCAACACAGTGGCGGACCTAAAGTAGAGAGGTGCAAGAATTCTTGTCTCCCTGTTGCACGGGTGATTAAAAGGTAGATCCCCATCTGTCGTGCAACTCCAGAAATGCATTGACAGCTGGAGCTCTACCATTTACTCATGTTTGCAGGTCTGTATTTTGCACTAAGCAGTTTTTGTGGAATATGTTTGTATGTGGTGTTGGCATTATTGCAAGCACACACACACACACACACACACAGATATACTGACACACACAGAGACATACTGACATACATACAGACATGCTGTCATACAAACATACTGACACACACAGACATGCTGACACACACACAGACATGCTGACACACACACAGACATGCTGACACACACACAGACATGCTGACACACACAGACATGCTGACACACACACAGACATGCTGACACACACACACAGACATGCTGACACACAGATAGACATGCTGACATACAAACATACTGATACACACAAAGACATGCTGACACACAGATAGACATGCTGACATACAAACATACTGACACACTCAAAGACATACTGACACACACAAAGACATACTGACACACAGATATGAGACACACACAGACATACTGACACACACACAGACATACTGACACACACACACACACACTTTAAAACTCACCCTCCAGTTTCCTACCTTTCCTGCTGGTGGCTGAAGGCGTTGGGAGTTGGGGTCTAGAGCTCTTGGCCAGCCCCCCTGCATTCTGCCTACTCTTCTTTCCTGCGCGCTCCTCTCTTTGTGGGAGGAAGTGATACGTGGCCGTCACTTCCTCTCAGCCTGCTGCCGAAAAGCAAGGGGCCCGCTCGCGCTGTTAAAGCACCTCAGCGTGTGACCGGGTCCCTGCTGACAGAAGCCCAGCAGGTGGTCCTTTGTGCATGGGCCACCCGGTGGGCCTCCTTAGTGTGCAGATTACCAGCCAGAGGGTTAGAAATAGTTGAGGCCAGCAGGGCTCACGGTGTAGCTGCCCAGTTTGCCCCGCGTTAAAGAAGGTCCTGCGTATATGAGCTATTATATTGTTTATGTTCATGAGTAGTTTATGGTATTGTGTATGATACATATGAATGTGGGCTGTGTATGGGTACTGCTTGTGGAATTGTGTGTGTGTGGATGGATATGTCAAAGTGTTTGTTTGGTAGTGTGTGGGGGCTGTTTGGGGTATTGCATGTGGGGTTGTGTGCATGTATGTGGATTGTTAGTGGTGTTTCGTTTGTGCAGATTGTGTGTATGTTTGTGTGTGGGCTGTCCGTATTATTTGTATGAGGGGAGGGTTATTCTGCATTTCTGTGTATATCTAGCAGTGTGGGTGACTTCCCTGGGTTTCGGTGGGGACTAGTCCGGCCAGGTACATGTCAAGGACAGGAGCTGCAACAGCAACTGCGAGCTGCTCTACTACAGTGTGGCTTCCTATTCACAAGTGCTGGGAGGAAGTTATCTGAGATCACTACCTCTACGTACTGCAATGCATAAATTGAGGATTGTCCTTCACCACCTTTTCGGATAAGCAGATAACTAAAGTTTTACTGGGACTCCTGATGGGCCAGAGCCTGTTTGACTCTAGCAGCCTTGAGTGCCGTGCAAAGACACCTCGAGTGCCGTGCATGGCACTAGTGCCGTAGGTTGCCTACCCCTGCCCTAGGGTGTCTACTCTTCAAAAATATATGGTTTGATGGGGGTAAATTACATTGACCGACTTCAAAAATATCCCAAATAGGACATGGGTGCATGATGACCAGATATGAAAATTCCAAATTGGAAAACTGGAATGTGCACCCTCCAAATAAGGTCTTTTAGCCCCCATAAAATCCAACACACCTGTACATGGGTGGTCAGGGCCGGCACCACCATTAGGCGACCTAGGCATTCATCTAGGGCGCTGCCCTGGTGGGGGCGCCCACCGGGATATTTCCTGGTGGGCTCCCCCTGTCTTGAGCTGCAGTGCTGGGCACCCCTTCAGCACCAGGCCGATCCTCCAGGCACCCGGCCTTGTCACAGGGGGCCCAGGAGGTGGCCTTACGGCCACCTCAGGGCGCCCCCGAAGCTGTCCTTTAATTGGTATGGCAGAGCAGGCACCTGCTAACCCTAATGCTCTGCCAATGAATGCCGGAGGAGAGGAGGCAGGCAGGCGGCAGTGTGGGCGGCGAGGGAGGCTCTTCTTGCAGCTTCCCACTATGACATCATTCCAGCCCCGGCATACTAAACAGCGCACTGGAGGAGTGAGGAGCTGCCCCACACTGGACCCCAGGGAGGTAAGGAGGCTGGATGTCTGAGTCTGTGTGTCAGTGAGTGTTTGACTGTCAGTGAGTGTGTGTGTCTGTCTGTCTGTCAATGAGTGAGTGTATGTATTTCAGTGAGTGTCTGCCTGTGTGTGTGTCTGTCAGTGAGTATGTGAGTGTTTGACTGTCAGTGTGTGTGTGTCTGTCATGAGTGTCTGCCGGTGTGTGTCTGTTAGTGAGTGTGTGTGTGAGTGTTTGACTGTCAGTGTGTGTGTGTGTGTGTGTGTGTGTGTGTCTGTCAGTGAGTGTGTGAGTGAGTGTTTGACTGTCAGTGTGTCTGTCAGTGAGTGCGTGTGTCTGTCTGTCTGTCAGTGAGTGAGTGTCAGTGAGTGGGTGTATGTATGTCAGTGAGTGTCTGCCTGTGTGTGTGTGAGTGTTTGACTGTCAGTGTGTCTGTCTGTCTGTCAGTAAGTGAGTGTATTTATGTCACTGAGTGTGTGAGTGTTTGACTGTCAGTGTGTCTGTTAGTGAATGAGTGTGTGTGTGTGTGTCTGTCAGTAAATGAGTGTATGTATGTCAGTGAGTGTATGCCTGTGTGTGTGTCTGTCAGTGAGTGTTTGAGTGTTTGACTGTCAGTGTGTGTGTGTCTATCAGTGAGTGAGTATATGTATGTCAGTTAGTGTCTGTGTGTGTCTTTCAGTGAGTGAGTGTATGTCTGTCAGTGAGCGAGTGTATGTATGTCAGTGAGTGTCTGTGTGTTTGTGTGTGTGTGTCAGTGAGTGTGTGTCTGTGTGTGTCTTTCAGTGAGTGTTTGTGTTTGTCAGTGTGTGTCTGTCAGTGAGAGACAAAATCCTTGTATATTGGGATGTTCTTTGGCAGTAATACATAACATGAACTGAGAATCCATGCCTAAAGTACAATGTGTGTGAAAAATAACACAAGAAAGTTACTACCCAAAAAGTTGATAAAGACTGGAGGCAGAATTAGTGCATGGAAAGTATTAAAATACCACCATTTGAAATACCCTAGGGTTTCTACTTTTCAAAAAATATATGGTTTGATGACGGCAGATTACATTGGTCGGCTTCAAAAAGTTCCCAAATAAGACATGGGTGCATAATGACCATCTGGGAAAATTCCCAGTTGGAAAACTGGAATGTGCACCCTCCAAATAAGGTATTTTAGCTGAACACATATTGGGGTGTTCTTTGGCAGTAACCCTTAAAGTTCTCCATAGATGTATTCTTAAATTGCTATGTGTGTCAAAAAAATCACCAATTTTTTTTTTTTTTTTTTAATTTCGCATAGATTGGTGGTAAAATGGTTTCATGAAAAGAGTCTTAGTCTTAGAGTTATATTGAAAGTTTAATACCTTAGTTTGTCTTCTTTTAAAAATATATACATGTGAAGGGTTATTGAGGGATTCCTGACAGATATCAGTGTTACATGTAACTTTCGTTAATTTTGAAAAAAAAAAAAGGTTTGGAAATAGCAAAGTGCTACTTGTACTTATTGCCCGATAATTTGCAAAAAAAAAAAGCTAAGAACATGTTAACATTGGGTATTTCTAAACTCAGGACAAAATTGAGAAACTATTTAGCATGGGTGTTCTGGGGCGGTTGTAGATGTGTAACAAATTTTGGAGGTCAAAGTTAGAAAAAGTGGGTTTTTAAAAAAAAAAAAATCATCATATTGTATACATTTTTTTTGTAGTAAATGATATGATGAAAATAATGGTATCTTTAGAAAGACCATTTAATGGCGAGAAAAACGGTATATAATATGTGTGGATACAGTAAATGAGTAAGAGGAAAATTACAGCTAAACACAAACACCGCAGAAATGTAAAAACAGCCCTGGTTCTTAATGGTAAGAAAATTTAAGAACAGTCTGGTCACTAAGGCGTTAATAAAAGTGCAGATTTCAAGACAAATCAAGCACTTTTATTTAACACTTTAGTAATGTCTCCCTGATATCAAGGAGAGAGGTGGGAGGGTTTCACTTTAAACTATATTTAAAAGCAGAAGTATTGGTGGCCCAAACATAGGTATACAGTATAGTTTAATAAAGAGTCACCAAGAAAAGGAATTGCTTCCTTTCTGGTAAATAGGAAGGTTTAGATAGTGGTCTCAAGAAAAGTGTGTAACTCCTCAAATCCCAGTAAATCAACCCACACCTTAGGCTGAAAAAAATAAAATAAAGAATAGGAATAGCAAAAAGAAAAAATCAAATTGCTGCAACCAGGAGATAGTTACTATCACTTACAATTCTTAAAGGACCACTATAGTGCCAGGAAAACATACTCATTTTCCTGGCACTATAGTGCCCTGAGGGTGCCCCCACCCTCAGGGACCCCCTCTGGATGCAGAGTAAAGGGTTAAAACGTACCTTTATTCCAGCGCCGGGCGGGGAGCTCTCCTCCTCCTCTCCGCCTCCGATCCTCCCTTTCGGCTGAATGCGCATGCGCGGCAAGAGCTGCGCGCGCATTCAGCCGGTCGCATAGGAAAGCATTTACAATGCTTTCCTATGGACGCTTGCGTGCTCTCACTGTGATTTTCACAGTGAGAAGCACGCAAGCGCCTCTAGCGGCTGTCAGTGAGACAGCCACTAGAGGATTTGGAGGCTGGATTAACCCATTTATAAACATAGCAGTTTCTCTGAAACTGCTATGTTTATAATAAAAAAGGGTTAATCCTAGAGGGACCTGGCACCCAGACCACTTCATTAAGCTGAAGTGGTCTGGGTGCCTAGAGTGGTCCTTTATATAGGTGTATTTAAAACCTCAGTATTTAATGTTTGCAGAAATGGTAAGTCTGCTAAACAATGTAATACAATAAATCAGTAGCAATTGTAATGATAACAATTAAATCTTCAATATACACAAACCAAATGAAAGTATATGAATTATATCAACAAGTAGAAAAAATGGTAATAGTTTCAGTCCTTAATATGTTTAAAACACCGTAAACGAGCAGAACAGTCCTATTGAGTCTTTTAAGCTGTATGCTCCTATTTATGTACAGCTGAAGTCCCTTCTATCGAAACAGCAGGGAAAACTAGCCAATGGGAGCACAATATTACTCTACTACCATACTAATAATAACATTAATAATATGGTACACATAAGTAATAACACAATTCTCTGTGTGAAGAAATATCAATGTAGAAATGTATAGTAAACTTTTCTACATGTAAATCAAGTTAGTAACCGACAATGTTATCCATCCAACACCAGCCGTTGGTCTTCATAGTATAGAATGCAGAAACATGTCTTTCATCAAAAAAGATTTTATTCTAAAAAATATGTATAATTGTATAAATATATTAAAATCACAGACGGCACAAAAGTGTAGGAACCTTATTACAAATGCAGATGTGATAAATAGTACCATCACTACTTCTTAATCATATTGGGATACTCTATTTCCGAAAATAATAAAAAATAAAAATGATATGATAAAAATATATAACAAAAATTGTAATTGTGCAGTTCTTCATTCTAAGAATACTGGCTTGATAATAGAAATATGAGAGAGATAAAATCAAAAATCGTCAGGTAACGCGTAAGGCTGCATCTTACCGATACACTGACACAGATTTGAACACAAAGTGAACCAAAGTGGAACGCACGCGGCGAATCTCCCCTTCAGTTACTGGACACACAGGACTCTGCAGCTGTCTCTAAGCCGGCTTCTGACAGTCAGCAACAGACTGCGGATGGTGAGACTCCAGAATAAGGTTCCTACACTTTTGTGCCGTCTGTGAATAACTTTGATTTTCATATATTTATACAATTATACATATTTTTTAGAATAAAATGTTTTTTGATGAAAGACATGTTTCTGCATTCTATACTATGAAGACCAACGGCTGGTGTTGGATGGATAACATTGGTTACTAACTTGATTTACATGTAGAAAAGTTTACTATACATTTCTACATTGATATTTCTTCACACAGTGGATTGTGTTATTACTTATGTGTACCATATTATTAATGTTATTATTAGTATGGTAGTAGAGTAATATTGTCCATCAACGTTGCAACATTCCTCAAACCTGCCCAGGACACTGTGACTTACATTATGACATAAATTCCGGTCACCCAAAATGTCCATAAATACTTCCTACATGATCTCTTTTAATTTGTTCATTGTCTGGGTCTTCCTCCCAAAAACCTTATTCTTTACTACACCCCAACAAAAGGGAGCTAAACCTGCTATGTAAACTTTCAATTTTCTCTAAAACTGTTATGTTTTACATTGCAGGGTTAAAGGATCACTATTGTGTCAGGAAAACAAACTTTTTGACACTATACAACTCTTAGGTCCCTCAGGGACCCCTCCCTTGGCACTGAAGGGACTTACTTTAATCCAGCGCCGGGCTCCCTCGGCGCTGGTGACCTCTCCTCCTACTCCGACATCGGCTCCCAAGTGGAGCGGAATGCGCATGCGCGGCAAGAGCCGCCCTCACATTCAAACAGTCCATAGGAAAGCAGAAGCGCCTCTAGCGGCTGTCAGGAAGACACTAGAGGCTGGATTAACCCTGCAATGGAAACATAGCAGTTTCTCTGAAACTGCTATGTTTACATCTGAAGGGTTAAAACCTGGGGGACCTGGCACCCAGACCACTTCATTGAGCTGAAGTGGTCTGGGTGACTATAGTGTCCCTTTTAGAGAAATCTTTAAATTATGGTTAAATAAACACATAGCAAAAGTGATGAAACTGGCCGTGTTCATGAATACATGGAATCACGAAACAGGGTTAACAGAGTCCACAATGGAGAATAAAGAAAGGAGATGGAGTAGGATATAGAAGAAGTCAGTCAGTGTATCCAAAGTAGTGTCAATGTCTGGTTTAGAGCAGGTGGTCAGAAATGTACTAATACAGGATTGCAATTGGTTGTAACAGCGGTTCCCAAAATGATCATAGCACCTGGAACTGTGCCTCCCTCTCCCCTGCCGGCTCCGCAGGACCGGACGGGAGATCAGAGATCTCCCTCTCCGGCCCGCCAGCACTGTAATGCTGGCAGCCGGCAGGGGAGGGAGGGAGAGAGGACATGGGGAGCTCTAACTTGCAGCTCCGTCGGGTTCTCCTCTTGTAAGCTCGGAGCGTTGCTATGGTTACCACGGCAATGCTCCAAATCTTGTGAGAGTGAACTCTAGCAGCTCCTGAGGCTGCTAGAGTTCACTCTCACCAATGGAACCACTAGAGCTTCCCCACGGACCACCAGGGATTGCAGGAAATGTCCCCCCTCCCAGGCAAATGTAAGCAGGGAGGGGGGATATTTAAAGTATTATTTTTAATTTAAAAAATATATATTATATATTCATGAATTTGCCCTCCCACCCCCACACCATTATTCCCCACATACCCACACTGCCCCAATACACAAACACATTACCCCCTATACACACATAATTACCGCCCCCCAATACACACACAATTTCCCCCCCATACACACACACTGCCCCTCTATACACACAAACTGTACCCCTCACACACATTGTACCCCTTACATAACCTGTCCCCCCCCCCACACACACACACATTGTAGCCCTCACAAACACTCTGTACCCCTCATTCAACCTGCCCCACAAACCTCAACCTAAAAAGTTTGGGAACCACTGGTTATAATGTAAAGGATGTAGTTGAGGGAGAAAACGTTTGTTGTCCGGGTTGAGTAGCATAGTTTTTTTTCAGCTTGATAGATCAGTGTAATGGTGCGCATGTGGAAATACACCTGAAGTCTTATGTAAGCTGGCTGAAAAGTTTATATATCTCGATTTCATGTCAACAATTTCTATATTACCTGCCATACCCTTCATCTAAAATTGTAATGTTTGCTCTGCTGCAGACCCAATGGTCATTTGTGTACTACTATTATTTGAAAACAATATACAATACACGGTTTTATTTGTTTAGTTTTTTAATACTGCTGAGGACATTAAAGAAAAAATCCTTGTAGGCTTCCATCTTGGAAATTCCGATTCGTCATTATAGGTAGTTATAAGGACAGATCAACCTGCAATCCCACCTTTTAAAAAAACAAAAAACCCTGAGCACAATTTAAACTGTAGTCTATAGGCTGTATTAATTTTGTGTTTCACAAGAGAATTAATAATTCAATTCTAAGCTATACTGATGCTCTTGTAGTATTTTTTGAACATGTGACAGTTTCCTTGTGGTTTCCTTAGTGGCATGCTCTGCTCCATTCAGTTAGTCCTTGTTATTTGCACCTTTATGTCTTACGCTGGTTAATGCTGAATTCAGTACTAGGAAGCCAATTCAAGGCTGGCAGGGTGTGCTGTGAGTTTAAGTCAGCAGCTGAGGTACCAGAGCCTGTCTAATGCTGCTGGTAGTTTTCCTGGAATTGTGAGACAGGTTCCTTACACATTCTAGAACGTTGATGCTGCTTCATTGATTCTCTATCGTCCCCCCCCCCCCCGCATTGTCATGACCTGTGACGCAGGCAAGGGGCGGGAATGAGCCTTGTATCTTGTAATACAAGCGGTACCCTGCTGGGTACAGAGCATCCGCATGCAGGCAGTGGGCAGCCTCCATCGCTCAGTTATATGGACGCGGACAGACCGGGTGCCTCCGATGAATGCAGGCATGCACCGTGCAGCATTTAGGCAGGCTGCAGCGTTAACAGAGAGGACCTGTGCAGCTGGATGGAGCCGTGAGTCCTGGTTATATATCTCTATGCTGCAAGACCAGTGACAGCTTCTGATCCCAGCACAATAGGCTCTTGCACTGCGTGGGAGACATGAAGATTTGGAGCTCAGAGCATGTTTTCAGGTGAGAAGGGAGAGCAAGCCTGACATTCACCTTAATACACTATATATATATTGTTTCCTGCAGGCCAATAGCAGCAGCAGCCTGTGAAAGGTTAGAGGTTACCATGTTCCCAAATAGGGATCCCCCCACACTACAGAGTGGTATTGATAGCAGTTTACATTGTCTATCTTTGTTGAGATGTAATACACAGAATATTGATACTTTTTCCTGTTATAGTAATAAGCGGTTATATTATTAAAGTTACATTTCCATCACCATTGGACATGGAGATATTCTTGATTAAGATCAGGAAAATCAGGAATAAAGTGTAAGGTTAGGAGGCCATGTTTCAGGTATAGTTAATAATGCAACACTTGTTACCCTTGGTGACTCCTTTTCTTTGTTGCTTCCCCAGAGTAGTGCATGCAGGTCAGAGCATTGTCTCAAAATAGTAAACAGGCAGGGTAGGTATATGTGTTAGGAAAGAACAGAAGAGATCAATAGTTCACCCCTCATCTCTTCCCGGGTTTGCTATTTAGTGCACCCCTCTGGCTGAGCTGCCACAGTGTGAGTTGGGCAATTTGGCTCGCACTGCCACAGCACTTCCTTGGGAGCCAGGGAACCTTGTGCTGTTTTTTGCGTTGGCTATGGGGAAATATAAGGTAAATGTCACAGATCACCCAAAACACTATAAATGTAAAGTTTATGCAACTTACTGAATTTACCTCATGGAGGAGCTCCTAATTAAATTTCAAGAAGGGATGTGGATGATGAGGACTGGCTCAGGCAATGTCTAGAGCTGGGGTCAGCAACCTATGGCACATGAGCCATCCATGGCACTCAGTTGGCCTTTAAATATCTGCTAGTGCAAACAGAGCTATGATTGTAGGTGGTGTGGGACAATCTTCAATTTACACATTTACAGCACTTAGTGGAAGTGATCTCTGATCTATTTCTGCCCTCACTTGTGAATTGGAATCCACAATGGAGTAGAGGAGCATGCAGCAGCTATGTGCATTTTTCCTTTGACCTGTACCTGGCTAGCCTGGATCCCAGGGAGGCCACCTACACTGCTTGATATACACAGAGCTGCAGAAGAAGCCTCATACAAATAATACAAACAGCCCACAAACAAACAAAGGTAACACCACTAACAATCCACATACATGAACATAACCCTACAAGCAGCCTCTCAGATGCAACACCTCAAGCAGCCCTGCACATATACAGCCTTCCAAACACACAATGTGACATATCACCCAGACATACAATTCTACAAGCAGCCTCAAACATAGGTATGATAAAGAATACCACAAACTACTCATGAACATTTACAAAATAACAGCCCACATACACACAAATACAATGCTACAAGGCAACTACAGCACCCTTAAATAACACAAGCAGAATATGACAAAATACACACCTCTGAAAAAAAAATAGGACCAGCATGCCAATAGACTTCAAAATATTTATTTTGGCACACTACTAATAAAAGGTTGCCTACCCCTCTAGTGTCTCCAGTACAGCATCCTGAGGTGGAGCATGTTCTTGCAACAATGTGTCAGATGGAGGCGGAGAGTGCCAGCAAGAGACCAGCCCTAATTAACTAAAGACAGGGTGGTCTTTCCCCACAGTTACTGAATCTTAAATGGGACCACAAACTAAGAGGTAAAAATCCCTAGAGTCTGAAGAGCATTTTCTCTTTCAACTCCCAAGAAATACAACAAAGAAAATAAAGAATGTGGATGTTCAGAAGACTCCAAAACCGAGTCAAGAAAACAGCAGAGATGTTCCAGAAGTTATTGGTTGAACCCCTTCGGTTTCGTCAAGTGATGAGTCTGCTTCTGGGATTTCTTTAGGGTTTTTGGCTAATATATTTAAGGGTTTTAATTCTAGCTCTCCAGCTGGGGCTTGGGTTCAATCCCAGAAATTATTTTACCTGAGGTAAAAATGTCAGGTTTTAGTGAGAAATTTTTCAGGGAAGTTTTAGGCAGACAAACCTTCTCTGCTAGGTTTTCACCTCACAAAACAAGTGAAAGAAAAGATTTGATCTGGGAAATATATGAATAATATGTTGCTTCTTCCATTGTCCAAAGACTATGTAATAAGAGCAGAAAAGTACAAAGACGTGGATAGGAAACCTCCACTAGCATGTACTTTAAAATATTGGTTGCAGGCATTTTGCATAGTTGCAAGTGTTTTATGTGAGAAACATCCTGAGCAAAATAGTGACTGATTTCATTTTGGAAGCTTGAATAATTTCTCAGGTTTAGCGTGATTTCAATACGATGATTGGTTTAGGCAAATTAAATCACTCCATAGTGAGCTGAAGCAACTAAGGACGTAGGCTCCTGGATAAGCCTTGTGATACCAGCAAAAGCTATGAAGCAACCCGTAGCCGATTCCACTTTGGGCAGGTTTAAAAGAGTCTGTTGGGCTTTTAATGAAAGGCAGTGTTGTTATTTAGTGAATTGAAAATATAAGCATGAATGCTGTCCCTATGCAAGAGGACACCCTGCCTTTCATTGTTGCAGAAAGCAGATGGTAGCCCAAGTAGGGAAAGGCCATCTTTCAGAAGGGCATGACTCCAGTAAAGCTGTCTGCTCTGTTTCCTTATTTAAATCTTTACCCAGAAAGAGCGAAAGCAAAAATAATTAATTGAGGAAGGTTTTAGGTGGGGTTAAAATACTGATTATGTCCCTCTCCCAGTTTTTTCATTTGAAAAGCATTCTGAAGGCAGTATATGCTAATTTACGAGTGGTGAAAGGAAATTAAAAAAAAAAAACGTTTTTTTGAGTTTTTTATCCATTACTCTCTGGCAAATATCAGGATTTCTCCTTTGGGATTAGTCCCCAAGAAAGAAAGAGGGGGATTTAGGTTGATTCACCATTTATCTTATCCACCAGGAGCATCAGGAGCGTCTTCTGTCCTATGCCACTTTTGAAGACGTTTTGATGCTGATTAAAAGTTGTGGGAAGGGGCCGGGGGGTGGGGGGTGGGGGGGGGGGGGTGGTGGTGCCTGACTGTCATGGAAGAAAGACGCATCCCAAACAAACCCCTCTATTTTATTGTTATATATAGCTCTTTGCAACCTATCTAGCATCCTGACCTCTTTGAAATACCCGTGTGACAGTCAGTGCATTATCCGAAGCTCACTTGCCATGCGGAGAGATATGCTGCCTAGTGCTCACCGGATGGGAGAGGTGGCTGATCTCCCACTCTGGAGGTGCCCAGCAACAGTACTCAAAGTCCAAGTGCCCCGTTTCTCCCCCTTTGGACCAGTGGGGTTGTCCCGGTCCACCCCAGGGAGGCTACCCAGATCAAGCAGGATCGCATGTTAAAGCCATCCAAGCTAGTGGCATCAACTGCAAGTTACCCAAGATGGTGGAAACCTCATGCTTCCCTAGCTCCAGAAGCAACACACCGGATCTTGAATCAAGGCTGGATAGCCTTTTTGCTAATTTCCTGCGGCAGCTGGAGAGCAGGATGCATCAACACGCCCTGCAGCAATCCAGTGATCACGCAGATCAGCCAGCTCCAAGTTCCCCGCATGAGTCCTCAGTGCTCCCTGTCGTGGAGGCCCAAAAATAGCGGCAGATCGGGCGACGAGGTTTGCATGATGATCAGAGGCAAGTTTTACTGCAACACAGAGCTGGGTCTCATGAAGAAACGAAGGGGATGCAGGGACTCCCACTCCTGGGGCTAGTACTTACCCACAGGCTTCCATGTGGGCTTACAGACCGGGATGCACCCTCAGAGTGCTCGACTGTGCTCTGCCCATGGTGGGAATAGGGTGAATTGGGGCTCTCGAACTGAGCCATACAACTCGTCTAGTCACTCACATCTCCATCTCGCGATACATAAAGTGGGGAGACCACAATGTTCTGATAATTTTGATGTACCCTTTCCTGCTGTTTCCTTTTATTTTCATATTTTGCTTTTCTTTGAGCCTGGACTTGCCAATTGCTCCCTACTCTCTCCATCTCATTACCAGGGAGCCTCCTAGGGGAATGACCTCTACATGTTCTGTTTTGCTGTCAATCTAATTTACCTGTTTCTCACTGTTGTTTGGCTCATTGGCCACTTGGATGTCTTTTGAACACCACTTGTGTTAATTTTGTTTTTTAGAAAGACAATATTTCTTTATTCTGAGTTGGTTTAAGGGGTATGCGAGATAATGATTTATATTGGATAGTTATGGATTGTGCACATGGGCTGCCATTGGCAAGTGCCATAGTGATTAATTCAGGGTGAAGCGACATTGCATCCTTTCAATCCATTCTTATTTTATTTGCTGTTAAATCTTTCATATCAGTTAATTTTCCAATGTTTTATTACTTTGGTTGGAAAACAAATTGCATTTTATTTGGCTTCAATCTCACAAACCGAAAGCTTTAGAGAAGAGAATGGAATAATGTTAAAATTCTTACCATCCCCGGGAGAATTTTTTTCTGCCATTAGGAACTAGAAGGTGGACATGAGGGCCTCTATTGGAGAGATGGGATTCATTGCTCTGATAATAGATTTGGACATCTTCAACAATAATCTCCTATCAATTATTGAGAGGGCCGTTCGTGTTTGTTTGGATTGGGCCTCACCCGGTTTGTGATCCAGTTTTGGTGTTTAGAATGTGATAAATGCGGGGTGAAAATGTTATATAGTGTTATAAGGCAGCAGTGTGGTTTTCCCCTTGGTGTTAAATACCAGGGATGTGTTACAAGTGATATGATTAGTTATACAGTTGCGTTGTAAAGAAAGTAATTGTTAAATGTAAAAAATATTTTACAATTATTTTCAATAAACATTATGGTCTTTCTCCAGTAATTAGTTTTTTTGTGTTTATTTTATTAGCACATAGTATATCTATCGTGCGTTCATCTAATTGCTGCTGCTACTTCTAACCTTTTTAAAACAACACGTTACATGCAGCTGACATGTAGGTGCAGGAGCAAATCCACAATCTTAGGGGAATTAATAAGAGAATATGCACAAGCTCTCCAAATTGTGTCACCTATGTGTCTATGATATCTATCTCGCCAGCAGAATACTTACCAAATGTCCAAAATAGGGTTTCCTCCAAAAATTAGGTTTCATTAAAATTGACTCCATGTGTGGCATAGTACAAACTGTAGATCCAGGGATAGTTATCCTTCCTCAGCTTCCTAGGCAGACCTTTTCCTGTCCTTTTGACATTACAGTGGTACCTAAAAATGCACCGCTAACATAATTTTCGGTTTACAAATGAAAATCCATTGAAAATAATGCCTCGGTTTACGAATTTTTTCGCAATACAAAGTGAGTTTTTCCATGTTGCATTCAGCCTGGTTGGTTAATAGCGCTGCCCCCGTGCATGCTGGAGTCTGTGGGCAGCGAGTGGCGTCGAGTGTGGAGGTGTTGGAGCGGTTTTTGCATTGAGTCTCGGAACCATTCTGGAAATTTTTTGCAGCGGTTTTGGAACTTTAGAATTTCATTTCTCAAGCGGTGGAAAGGTAGGGAGCTGAACTTCGTCGTTTGCATGCCTTTTACTGTGTGTTCTGCATTGTGGGTCGGTTTCCATGCCAGCTCATTTTGACTTTTTTCTCACCTCTGGAACAGATTAATTGTTTTTCAGTGCATTCCTATGGAAAACCACGTTTCGGTTTTTCGCAATACAAAACGTCCCGGAGAACGCATTAAATTCGGAAACCGAGGTACCACTGTATTGTGATTTTTTTTTTCTATACTCTTTCTTTCTCTTTCTTACCTATTTTTATGCTGCATCTCTACTTCTATCTTTTTTGCCATGTGGGTGCCCCTGGTACCTCACTTTTTAATGCAGATTTTTAAATTTCTTGCAATTTCTTCTGAATTTTATTTTTACAGTTGCTTTTTAACTCCTTGTGTAGCTATAATGTAAATCCACTGTGTAACCATCACCAGCTCCAAATTAGTAAATTAAAACTGTCATGCACCATCACATTCTTCCGACCAATTATATACCCTCATTCACTTACATTCACTCATCCCCATACCATCACATATCCTCATTCAGTTACATAGTCATCCACCTAGTTACATTCACCCGGCACACCCCAAAATAGATTAATCTACCCATTAACTTACCTTTCAACTGTTTCATACATACATAATTCACAAGTTTGCATACTGAAAAAAATATGTGTAAGGGTGAACTTGATGGACTTGAGTATTTTTTATAACCTAGATTACTGTGTAACTATGTAACATATAAACATTATAAACATTATCTACAGGCCCACATACACAAATGATATATACAGTCACATATATACACATTATATATATATACCGTTACATACACACATATACTAGGGATGTGGAATTTGTATTGCCCGATTCCCAGGACACGCAGTTCTGAGCGCCGGGCAGGCAGTTTAGGTAGTAGTTTAGCCTTGCCACGGGCAGCGGCAGGGCTGCATGAGGGAGGACAGTGTTTGGGGCAGGAAGTGTGAGCGCATGCACTTTGACTCAGTAAGCGCCAGAACCGCAAGGAGCAGAATTAATTAGATCTGTGTAAAGAGACGTGTGTTCTTTGTATTATAGCTCAAAAGATTTGGCTTAAGGGCTGGTAAGAGTAGAACATCCAGCACACTCCTCAACTACACAGCCAGCACACACACACAACATACAGCCAGCACACACATACCAAAATGCCAACACACACACACACCATACAGCCGGTGCACACACCTACCATACAGCTAGTGCGCACACACACACACACTATACAGATAGCATTCACCATACAAGCAGACAGCATTCGCCATACATAACGTACAGCCTGCAAAACATACAATAGCACATACACCATATAGCATCACACAACATACACCAGCACTAACACAACACACATCTGCACACACCATACACTCAGCACGTGCACACACCAGACACACACACCATACAGCCAGCACACATCAGACACCATTCCATACAACCAGCACAAATCAGGCACACACACCAGATACACAACATACAGTTTGCACACAAACACACAATAACCAGACAGTACACACAAGACACCCACACACCATACAGCCAGCACATATTACATTACCTATAGATAGCACACACTGTACACAGACATTACATACAGCCAGAACACACATTACATACAGCCAGTATACACCACACACACATTACATCTAGCCAAAACATTACACTCAGCCAAAACACACCACACACACTATGGGGGAGTACAGAGGGCGAGACACTAACTTCAAAGCTTTGCACATAAAATCTGAATGGAAGAAATAGCCTGTTATGACTATAGCTGAGTTGGAGTATTTTTCCATATCAGCTATATATTCCTTAGTTTTTTCTGTCAGACTTAATTTGGGAAAATTCAGAGTTTAGTGAACAACTACCAATTTAACATTTTTTGTCAAGACAAGTAGATTGTCGTGATGGACAACTGAATTGGGCTATCACTTTAATCCCTTGGACAAATAGATTTAAAAAAAAATTCTACATCCCTGTTTACAGTCACATACACAGATTAGTAAGAAACCTGTACATTTATTCTGTTTTAGAATGTTGGGAACTGCATTCTATCAACATTTGCAGTGTTACAGATGAACATCATTACTAGCTATTTGATGGCTGTTTCCACTTTCCTATAATGCCCATAATGCCCAGAAGACAAAATAAAAACAGTTTGAAGCACTTCCAAATTTTCAACAAACTAGGCAAAAAATTCCTTCTTGACGGAATGGCAGTCAGATTAATCCTTGGATCAAGACGCTATTACCCTACAGTTGAAAAATGATATCATTGAATATGTTGTTTTTGCAAGTATGCATCTAGTTGCTGTTTAAACATCTGTACAGACTCTGATAAAACAACTTCAGGCAAGAATTCCACATCCTTATTGTTCTTACAGTAAAAAAATGTCCCTTGCCTTAGACTAAATCTTCTTTCTTCCAGTCTAAACACATGACCTCGTGTCCTATGTAAAGTCCTGTTTGTGAATAGATATCCACACAATGGTTTGTATTGGCCTCGGATATATTTGTATAATGTTATCATATCCCCTCTTATGTTTGGTAACAGCATCTTGATTTAAGGAGAGATCTGACTGCCAATCTGGGGTCGAGAAGGATTTTTCTTCCTACTTTCTTGCAAAATGGAAAGTGCTTCAAACTGTTTTTTTTGTTTTGTTTTTTTTTACTTCTTTTCTATCAACAGAAAAAACTGATGTGAGAAAAGCAGAACTTTTTCAGCCTATATAAATGATCACACAAATTATGCTTAAATTCCATTGGTCAGTGACAGATATTTTCACTTACATGAATATTGCCACAGAACATTTAGAAAATGACAACACATTACACACACTAGTAAATACATTTATTGCAGGCTCAATACACATTGCTGTGGGTTTTATTGATGTGGAGCTTAGTTATATATTCACACACAATACATATTCTGAGCTCCTACAAAAGGAGTAGGATAGAAAAGAGTTTATCAGTATGAATGTGGGATAGAGGGAAAGGATAAAATAGATAGAGTGACTGAGACTCATGAGTTTTAGTTTTGTAAACTGTTTATTTTAAACTATTGGACAGCTAGATATCCTACCTCTTTTTACTATACCTGCTGCACAGAATTTAGACTACTTGAGATATTGTGATACTGTATCATCCTATTATAATGGGATGCAATGGAAGGGACCTGCTTTTCCCACTGTGATTTTTCATAATAGAACGGTTTTACAGAAATGTAAGAAGGTAGGTTAATGCACGGTTTGCACTGCAAGGATTACATTCGTTTGCGCAGTATAATTTCCATCGTACATAGACATATGGTTCCAACAGTAGGGCGGATGTCTCCCCAGGGAGGGTTTGGATTTTGGGTCAGTACTGTTCGTGGCCTTAGCGGGCCCTTGTGATATTGCTGTCTAGGTCCTTGGTCGTCAGGGGCCCGTCTGCTATTATGTTGTAGTGGCTTCCTATTCAGTGTGATTGCGTTGGTTGTGGTCCGGTGGTTAAGCACTATTAGGCAGAGGTTTGAGTCCCTGTGGGTCTACCCTTCTTTGTGTGCCCATGCAAAATTTGTCTGCCCGCTGTGGGCTTGTAGCGTTCCTCCCCCCGGGGGTCCTGTTGGCCCCACTTGGTATGTCGTGAGTGTGGTTGTGATCTGTATCCTGAGTGTTTCATGCAGGGGTGTTAAGGGTAGATGGTGGGTAGATGTAGAGTGGGGGAGTAGTTCAAGAACAGGGAGAGCATAGGAGGAGAAGAATAGGTCGGGTGACAGGGTTCATCGCCGCACATGGCCCCAGCTATGGGATTAGGGAGGGGTGGCTATGTCGGGAGTGTGGTCTTCAGTCGGTCCATTTCCAGATCGACCTTTGGCCTGTGTTGTTGCATATTTACCTCTTTGTGCGTGTTGGAGTCTTACCATGGTAGGGAGGTGTCTCCCTCCAGCCATGGGTCCCACACTTTGTGGAAGTGTTTGGGTGTATTGTGTATTTGTGATGTAAGCCTGTCCATGTGTATGCTGTCCTGTATCTTTTTAGTGATGGTTTCTTGTGTCGGTATACAAGTTGTGGACCATACTTCTGCTATCGCCCTGTGCGTTTGTATTCTGCTCTGGTGAGGGACTCTATAGGTTTTGATAGCAGGAGGGCCCAGGTGTCCAATGGGTAAGGTTTGTGCAGAATTTTTGTTATCAGTGTGGTAAAGCTAATCCACAGGGGTTTCAGTTTAGGACAGGTCCACCAGCAATGGAGGAACGTTTCGGTTTCTCCGCACATTTTCCAGCATGTGTTGGATGCGGATCCATGGAGAAAATGTTTTCTTTTAAATAAGAAAAATACATTTACAAAAAAAATATAGATAGAGTGAAATGAATAATATTGGAAATGCAATAGATAGTAAAAGGAATGATGGAAAGGATAATGCTAGAAAATGAAATGCAAAATATTAGGACGTGGGAGATATGAGATAAATAATGATATTTCGGTGAGAGGGAAAGACTAAGGCAGTAGGGAGCTGACATAAATAGTGATAATTGAGATTGAGTAGGAATAATGAAAGAAAAAGCTTGGACGAACAATGATGCAAGGGTTGATGGGAGTTTTATTATTAGTATTTTTATAACGCCAATATATTCCACAGGGCTTTACAATTAGAGAAAGGCCCTACTCAAACAAACTTACAATCTATGTTAGACAGATATATATTGTTATGTGCCTTGCCAAGGTCACTTCATGCTAAGGTGGGCTGACTGGGATTTGAACCCGAGTTTCCCAGTTTTAAGAGACGTTACCACTTCTCTAACCAGCCAACATATGGATTGGGAGTGATTGGTTTGGAGACCATGATTGTGGTAAGGAAGGATAATCACACAGGAAACATGGGATAAGTAAGAAAGCTTGTCGAAGGCAACAGAGGGAGACAGAAAGGGACGAAGCTGGGCAACTGGAGGAAGTAAGATAGGAGACCTGGATAAATTCTGTATTGTAATGTTTATATGTATATTGTGCTATCTTATTGTCACACTAGTTGCAGTGCAGTAAATGTGTATTTTAGCAATTAGGGCTTCTATGACTGTGTAGTAAAGCACATTCAAATGAAATTAAACATTGAGGACATATTTCAGCCTAACATTTAAATTTGAGTATAATCCTGTTAAACTATAAACCATGTTTTCTTTTTTATTTTATTTATAGTCTCTCTGTTTAAGAGGATCCAGTATAACTTGACACATTAATATAAACCAATGACATTTAGTTATTGGTTCCATATGCTTTAACTGATTGCATAACGTCTGTGACCTACAGTCCAGACCTTCCAACTTTATCAAATCTGCAGTGGGAGGAAGGGGGATGGGTGTTGGGCTGATGGATGGGTGTGGCCATTACATTAATCACTAGTGATAAGTCTGTCCATAAAGAGGACGTGTCATCCCAGGGTGGGTAGGTGTCCATTAGGGTGGTTATTCAGGACCTGCCCGTATGCTGAGCTGTACTTTAAAATCATCCTTGACCTCAGTCATATTTTCAGCAACTGAATCCTTGTGGAATCTTTCATAAACCTGAAATAATTATTTCTGATACCTACAATTACACAGCTTCCTCAACGAACCAAACATCACGGCCACAGCCCTCACCATACTCACACACTTGTGAAAAAAAAGGACAAATTTAAACGATATACTTCCTCTTGAATTCAACCTCCACGGTAGATGCCCTCTCTCTTTTTTTTTTTTTTTAATTCTTTATTTTCAGTTGTGCATGATATAACAGCGAGCCTACGTAGCCACGACAGCTGACGTAAGCGACAACAGTCAAAACAATATATACATGGCATACGAATATACTGCACAATTTTACATTTAGGTAAGAGAAAAACATAAACAGTGGGTGGGTATGACCTCCTGTAAGTGAGTTTTCCTGTCCGACCTGCCCATGTATTTATTTATGCATTTAGTTTTCCTCATCGGTCAGACCATAGGCGACTCACATAGCTTATACAGATAGCATTAACATAACTAAATCTAAAACATGAGCTATAAAGGTGGTCAAAGACAGCCCACTCTTGTATCTGAGGCCGTTGTAGCGATCTCCCGAGAACTGACTGTTAATGCAGGCTACCGCTTGTCAACTCGGGTTTCGAGGTTTGCAAAAATAAGCAGAACACTACAGGAAGTATGAGGTAAATCATGCATCTTAGGTGCATATGGGTATAAAAACATCAGTGGCGCGTGCCCTCTCCTTGCAGGGAGGCCCCTGTAGTAGGTGGGGCCCTCTAGAGGGTCTATCCCGCGGGCACATCTGTTGTGACTACAACTCTCGGGTAGATCCCTCCCAACGACCTCTGGTAAAAATATGCTAACCATAGTAAAAGAAATAGGAAAGAGAAAAAAGAGAGAGTTCAAAGATAAAAGGGCAGGGTGGGGCGGGGAGGGTATCGTCAGGGACCCTCATTCGTCTGTCTAGAGAAGTTTCAGTTCTCGGTATCGCTGCTAGCCCTAACACAAGGGGCTATTTTCCCAGGGCGCCCACATTTTTTGGAATTGTTTCTGGGTTCCTCTAACCCTTGCCGTCAGGTCGTCCATCACGTATACCTCCTGTACTCTGTTAATTACCCCCGCTATGGCCGGTGTGGCCTGTTTAAGCCAATCAGCTGCCACTGCTCTCCTGGCTGCCAGCGTAAGTTTATGGATGAGTTTTTGTTCATGTCTAGTCCACCCTTCTACCGTTCTACTGAGCAGGTAAAGCCACGGGCCCAGGGGAGGGGATCTGGAAAAAACCTGGGCCATCATATCTCTAACTTGTTGCCAAAAGCGTACCATCAGGGGGCATTCCCACCACATGTGGATATATGTCCCTTTCAGCCCACAACCTCTCCAGCAGAAATCTGTAGGGCACTTTTTCATGTGGCATAGCTTTACAGGGGTTGTATACCAGCAAAGCATCGTCTTGACTGCTTGCTCCTGTATCGTTACGCACACGGAAGATCTATGGTTGGCTTCCCAGATCTCCTGCCATTCCACCCCCTCTAGTTGCTCCCCCAGGTCCCTCTCCCACTGGTCGGTATAGGCCAAGTCGCCCTCTACAGTAGACACAGAGCAGAGGTGAGCGTACAACTGGGTTATCAGACCCGTAGGCATATGGTCTCGAAGGCAGATTCGTTCCAAAAAAGTCATGGGTGTTTGGGCCGCAGCTCGGACCCATGGGAGTTTTACGAAATCCTTTATTTGAAGGTACCTGAAGAAGTCTGCAGGTGTGAGGTGACCCCTTTGCTGTAGGTCATCAAAAGTTACCACCTCCGAGCCCTGTACTAATTGGTGAATACGCTGCAGGCCTATGCGTTCTAGATTCCTAAAATTCCGTGCCGACATACCCGGCGGGAATGCCCTATTTCGCAGAAAAGGCATCAGCGGAGACGGGGCTGATGCCAATCCATACCTCTGCTGAGCTCTATCCCAGACGTGAATAGAATTCAATATAGCTGGGCACGTTGCCCTAATGATTGGTCTGTTTTCTTTGGGAACCCAAATGAGTAGCTGCGGTATGTCCGCCCCCACCATCAGCGAGTCCAGGTCTACCCACTTCCGCTCTCCAGGCGGAGAGTGCCATAATACTATCTGCGACAATTGTGTCGCCAAGTAATAGCCATATAGGTTAGGTAGACCCAGGCCTCCCCTATTCTTTGGCCTATATAGGGTGTGTCTCGAAATTCTGTGACGTTTATTTTGCCACACAAAATTCCCTATCGCCTGTTGCAGGGGCACTAGGTGCGACTTGGAGAGATGAATGGGCAGTGATTGAAAAAAGAATAAAATCCTAGGTAGGATATTCATTTTGATCGCATGTATTCTCCCTATCCAGGAGGTTTTTCATTCCAGGTCTCTAGTTCCCTAATGAGTTGTTTTATGAGTGGTGTATAATTTTGTTGCATAAGGTGGTCCGGGTCTGCCGTCAATTTAATGCCTAAATATTTAATCGACTGTCGCTCTATGTGTATGTGGTGTTCCCTCTGAAGAGCTGCCAACTCTACTTCTGAGATCTCGATAGGAAGGGCGCTAGACTTGGACATGTTAGCTTTGTAGCCTGACACTGCTCCGAAGTCCTCCAGGACCCCTTGCAAGGCCCGTAGCGAGTTGATGGGGTCGGTGAGCGTCAAGAGCACATCATCCACATATGCCGATACTATGAATTCCCTGCCCCCCACTCGAACCCCCTGAATGTCCGGGTGTTTCCTGAGGGCCTGGAGCAGCGGCTCCAAGGAGAGTACAAATAAGAGTGGGGACAATGGGCAGCCCTGTCTGGTGCCATTATACAGCCTAAAAGGGGTTAGCGGGGCTCCTGAAATTTTTACTTGCGCTCGCACATTGCTATACATAGCTTTGATCAGAGTCATCGCTTGGTCGGGGAAACCTATATGAGATAGTAGTGTGAATAAGTACGTCCATGTGACCCTGTCAAACGCTTTTTCAGCGTCCAAAGATACCAGCATAGTTTTGGTGCGTGTAACTGTCTGCTTCCAAATTATGTCAATGTTCCTGCGGGTGTTCTCGAACAATTGTCTGTTTTGCACGAATCCCACTTGATCTGCATCCACCAAGGTGGTCAAATAGGGATTCAGTCTCGTCGCCTGGATTTTTGCTAAAATCTTCATGTCGTGATTAATAAGGGAAATTGGCCTATAGCTACTCGGGAGGCCCGGGTCCTTCTCCGGTTTTGGTAATAAGACAATGGTTGCTAGTGATATATCTAAATCTGGATATATCTGGATATATCTAAATCTGGATATATCTAATTCTGGCCCCCTGATCTAAATTCGTTGAAAAGAGCCGTTAAGCGGGGAGTCAGTTCCTCTCGGAATTCCTTATAGTAGCTCCCGTCGAACCCATCAGGTCCCGCAGCTTTTTTCCCCTTTAGGGCGGCTATAGCTTGTGCTACCTCTTCATTTGTGATTTCTGCCGCTAGTACGTCCGCCCCTGCTTGATCTAGTTTGGGCAACCCTAAGTCTGCTAGGAAACGCTGCGTCAGAGCGTCGTCCCCCGCCTTCCGCGTTTCGGATCCCGGGGAGTGATTATACAGGGATTTATAATAGTCCGTGAAGACCTCTGCAATATCCCGTGGACCAGATTTAGTCGAACCGTCCTTGTGTCTAATGGACGTAATGTGCCCCCCACGGTGTCTAGGTTTCAGGGCCCTGGCTAAAAGAGTGTCCATTTTATTCGCATGTTCGTAGAAGTTCCGTCTGGACCACGTGAGGGATCTGGCCGTGTCGTCGAGGAGTAGCTGGCGTATTGCCAACCTTACCTCCCGCAGTTGCTCTGCGGTGAGATCCGACGGGTTACCCTGGTTTTGTTGTTCCGCCCTCTTAAGGTCTTTCAGGAGGCCCTCCAGCCTCTGGAATTTCAATTTCTTTCTGGCTGACGCTACTTTTATGAGCGTACCTCTTATCACTGTTTTATGGGCTGCCCACACGGTCGCTAGTGTCACATCAGGGGTGGTGTTGGTCTCGAAAAAATGTTCGAGCTCCGCCCTAATCTGGTTTGCTATATCCTGGTCTTTCAACAAGGAGGCGTTAAGTCGCCACGTCCACGGGGTCGCTTCGCACAGCCTCCCCAGAGTTAGTGATATGTCGGCATGATCCAACCAGGAGATGGTCCCAATGTCCGTGCTAAGTATTCTCGGTAGGCACTTAGTATTGACCAGGAACATGTCGATCCTGGAGTAGGAACCATGCGGGGCCGAAAAGAAGGTGTAATCCTTCATACTTGGATGATGTGCTCTCCACACGTCCACCAACCCCGAACCTGCAATGAAGTTTTGTAGCAGTTTGTCTTGGCTCCCCCTACCCTGGGACCTGTGTGTGCCGCTGCCTGTCTTCCTGTCCACTGCTGGACTTGGCGTCGCGTTCATGTCACCCCCTACAATGAGCATCCCATGAGGTAGTGTTCGAAGTTTGGACTGCAGCGACTCCCAGAAGGCTGCCTCTGGGCGGTTTGGCGTGTATACATTAACTAAATGGATATGGTGGGAAAGCATGGTGCCTGAGACTATCACATAGCGACCCTCCGAATCGGATTCAGTGGCTACGACCCTGATGGGGCAGCTATTCCGTATCAGTATCGCCACTCCATTGCGTTTGCATAATGCCCTGGCTTCATATGCCGAGCTATAGGTGTGATCTTTTAGTTTAAATTTAGCCTGTCGGGGAAGATGCGTTTCTTGAATAAAAGCAATGTTGGAGATGCCCTCTCTTATATGTCGACCTGGGAAAGATGATCCCTCCGACTGGGCGGACGTCTTGGAAGCCACGGCATCGCTCACTGTATGCGTTAACCACAAGAAACAAGCATACAAGACGATGGTACCTCATGCCTCTCAGGCTGAAGCAAATGGGGTGCTCAGATACAGATGTCTGCTAGAAAGGATTCAAAATAAAGGTCACATATACCCATCTATGGTGGGAATGTCCATCGATATCCCAGCTATCCTCGCCTATAGAATAATCCAAACAGACTTGCTTGTGGACCCCTGGATCTGGTTACTCTCCAAACTTCATGCCACTCTTACCAGAGTGCAGAACAAACTGGTGCAAAGATTGCACTCGCCACCAGACACATGATTGCAGAACAATGGGGTAACCACAACAAACCCTCCCTTGCTGTAGTAATCCGAAAGACAGTTGAGGCTATGGAAATGGAGGCTATCAGTCATGCTCCACAAAACAACAAAACACTTCCACAAAATCTGGGACCCCTGGATCCTAGAACACCAGGGCAGTGCATAGGTGGGAGGGTCAGGGGCGTACGGCCACCCTCCTTCCTACAATCATAACACTTTATTAAACCCCCCTTTTATTATTATTTTTCTTTTTTTCTGTCTTTATCCCTCTCCCATCCCTTCACCCACCACCTCCACCACGGTAAACACTGGTGCAATACAAAACAAACACATAGAGTCAGACCAACAACTGCTATAACCGCATATCTATATTTACCAGACATCAGACTCTTTCTAATAAACTATATAAAGGAATATATTTGTAGATCAAAACAAGGCTGTCATCTCCTATGATATGATGTTACATGATAAAGACTACAACATTTGCTGTGATAAGTTACGTTGTTTACCGCTGACAATTACCTGTTTTGAGATGACATATACCCTAACTTCTCTCTTTTTTTTCTGTAACTTCTTATCTTGAAATTGGAAAAACAATATAAATAAAGAATTAATATTAAAAAAACAAAAAAGACAAGGGAAGCATGTATTTCATGTACGGGAAACAATAGGTTGCTAGAATAGTTTATAATGAAGGCTTTTTTTTTTTTTTTGGATGACACTGTTGCAAAATGATGTAAACCTCTCTATCTACAGTCAAGCCAAATCTGTAACAGCTGCTGATGGTTATCTGTGTTCTGTGTTTGTTAATTGTCCAACAATAATAGTAAGAACCCTTCCAGTGCAATACATTTTGAGAAACCTATTTGCAAGCTTTACACTCTGGAATAGAAGTTACAGGTTTGATACTAAATGTTAATCAAATTAAAACAAGAAAACAAAACAAAACCAAGCAGAAGAGCTGGACTTGTTTTATTGGGATTAGTATGATAATAATCTTTAAATGAAAACTATAGCGTTAAGAATACAAGCATGTATTCCTAATGCTATAGTGTTCTACTCTTTATTTCTATTCTAGAATCCCCTAAATACAATTTAAAACATAAGGTTTTATTTTCCTTTTTTTTTTTTTTAGAACTGAGACTCACTCCATGAAGCTGCACAGGCAATCTTCTCTTCCAATCCAATAATTCTTGGAGAAGCACTGGAGGACAAGAAGTGCATGTTTGGTGAATGCAGCATTCATTTAATCAAATGCTTCTCACAGTGAAGTGTTAAATCCAGCGCTTCCCTTTGATAAACATTTCAGGAGCTGTGACAACCTGCATAACTGAGTCATAGTAGGGCAAGCAATCTCTGTCGGGAAGGAAACCACTAGAGGTGTATTTAGCCCTACATGACAGCAAGGTTTTACATTACAGGACTAAAACGACAGGGCCATTGCACCCAGAACACTTTTTAAAGTGAAGTGGTCTACGTGCCTATAGTGATTCTTTAACGAGAAGTTTTAAAGGAGCATCATGAGAATGGTGAGTGAGGGACCAAGGCAGAAGTCATGCTCTACTATGTTTCTAAAATGGAAAGTTGATGGTCTGGAGAAGAGTAGAGAAATACGTAGCAATAATGCCAGACAAGTTGGAGGGCGTTTAATTTATGAATAGCTTTCAGTTATGGCACAGAATTTTATTATTATTTATTCTAGACCTGTTTTAATTTTATCTTATGTAGTGCGTCACCCTTGGTAGGCCAGCACTAAGTTTTCTTTCTATAGGGCAAATGTAGGATTAGTTCTTGATTTAATTATGGCTCCTACATGCCCCTCGTCTAGTGTTCTAGGCCAGTTCTATATTTGTTTATTTATACCTTAAAAATGTAATGATACAGGCAAAGGTTGACTGTGCCTTCCCTACTACATCATCACCATGTCAACCCTAGTAGTAACACATATATACTCCTAAAAATCATGTCACTCATGGGCAGCTGCATTGACTTTAATTTTAAGCCCAATATATACAAAATAAACAAAAACTGTTGCCTGCTTGTCGCTTTTTCTCATGTCGCACATACCTGATGCACTCTGGTACAGCTTGTGGTCTATCCGTAAATGAGGTTTAAATTGTGCCATACAAGACACTTTATATTGATGGTAACTCATTTGACAATTGGTGGTTACTGATTTTTATTAGACATTAGTAACAAATAAAAACCTTAAACTTAATTATTCTATACATCTTTAGTATTCTACAAGTAGAACAATGTTACTCCCATATGTGAAAATGTAGTATATTAAAGTTGGCTCTCCATTGTGCACATCCTCTCTCACATGTCCCTCGTACACCCAGGAGTTTCTAGCCACATATAAGAAATTTTTCAGACCTATACTTAACTCTTCCAGGGGTTTGCTGCAGTCAAAAGGGGGTTATATATGGCCTATTTTATGACCTATTCTATGGCAATGCTCCAAGTACATGCCCAGCTCCAGGAACAGTTCTTTGTCAAGACTTCCTTTACAATGCCTTTTTACCCTAAATTAGGAGTGTTATTTTGTTTAAATTAAATTAATTACGTTGTCACAAGTGTTTCGTATTCCATGTGTTGCTTTCCCTTTAAAAAGTTTCGGAACACACAGTGGGATTATTGTTTGTTCTGAGATCTGCTGTGCCCTGAATATAAAATGACTTGCATCACAAGTTCCTTTGTGCAGTTTTTGAGGGCTTTGTATTGAGGGTGTGATTTCATTGGAATGTCGGTACCATGACTAGACATCTTTTATGCATGTCTGCCCAGCGTACGGATGAGAAGAAATGTTTACTATTGTTAATTAAACTGTAAAGTACCCACTCCTTACAAACATACGATTTGCCTGCTTCTGTCTTTCAAATACTCTAGGCTTAAGTATCATTAAGGTTACCAAATCTCACAGTTTCTGGTGATTTCACAGTGAGATAATATTGTGTGAGATATTTTATATGAGTGTTTTCTGGAACCATTTTACTAAAATCATGAAATTTTTCTTTTCAACTTAATTTACTTAAAGGTCATATCGTGCCTAGACCATAGTTAGATAAATCCTTTATGTACCAGCTCAAATGCAAAAGGAGAGACGAGGAGTGGTTGTAAATACAGTTATTGGTCAAAGTCTGTTTGTAAAATAATGGAAATTCTACTGGTTCCTTATTCTACAAAGACCTTGTAAATGTACCAGCAATCATAGATTGCATAAATGGGCTAAGAAACTAATGTACAGTGAGTAAACTGAATAAAGCCGATTTAAAATTACACTTGTTTAATCTTTGAGGTATGTCATTCTTTGTTTTCTTTCTTTTCAGTCATCCATGGGATACTGTAATAAAGGCAGCTATGAGAAAATACCCTAATCCCATGAATCCTTGTGTAGTGGGAGTAGATGTGGTAGACCGGAGTCTAGATAACCAAGGCAGGTTGCACAGCCATCGCCTGCTCAGCACTGAATGGGGTCTTCCAAGCCTTGTAAGGGCGGTATGTATTCACCAGTTTCACCTGGCAGCATTGTGCATCATATCTAGTAATTACATCTCTACTCGTTCAGTCTCGGTTCTAACCATACTCTTTCTCCAGTTTGCTGTCCCTTTCTATTATTTTATTATGACCTGCTTGAAGCCCCGGTATTCCTTTCTTGCCTTTTTTATTGTCTCAGTCCCACTTCTAGTGAACTTTCATCTTGCTTTTTTTTTTTTATATATTTTTATTGCTCATCAATATACATTTTCTCACATATATATGCACGTCTCACATCTACACACATCTCACACTGAAACCAAAACATTTCTATACGCACATGTCACAGGACGAAGCCTGTGGTGAAGCCACCATGTCTTCTTGAGCATCAGGCCTGATTGTAGCAGTACTTACCCTCTCCAGGGGCCGGCCGGGGTCCTCTCTTCTCGCCGCGCGCGGTCCTGCTCCTGCACGAGCCGCGCGCGGCTCAGCCAACGATAAGATCAGTCAGGCGGGCAGTGACCGCGAGAAGCGGTCACGTGTCCCGCCCGACACTAAGAGCGCGCCGCGCGTCTCGGGCACGCTCTTAAAGGGACAGTGGGAGACTAAATTAGAATCAGTCTCCCATTGGCCCCTGTCATGCCACGTTCCCCATACACTCACGTTTTGGGGGCGTGGATATGACAGGGGCCAATCAAAGTGAACATTAGGGTATTTATACTCACCTGTTTCCTTTGCTCCTTGCCCTATCGTGGTTTCTGTCCAGTTCCCTTTAGTGCTTGTATCGTTCAGTTGGTTTTTTGGTGCTTGACCTTGGCTTTGTTCCTGACTCCGCTCTCTCTTTATCCTTGCTTGCTTATCCGCTGTTTTGTCCTTTGTGTACCAGTCCTCGGCTTGTTCTACGTTACGCTGTCTCTCAGTTCCCTTGACCTCGGCTTGTTCTAGACTCTGTCTTTCTTATACTCGTCCTAGTCCGGCCATTCTAAGGTCCGGTAAGACGAACTCTGGTTTCTTGTCTCTTGACTATCTGCACTATTCCTGCGTGTTGGGGTATATTACCGTGACATTACGATAGGGCCATGGACCCCGCAGGTTTAGGACAACAGATGGCCACTCATGAGGCTAGATTCGCAGAACAGGATCACCGTATGGATCAAATGGCTCAAGCCATCCAGACACTGTTATCCAGATCAGCTCCGGTACCTGTACCTGCACCTCCTGTAAACCCTATACCAGACACAGCTAATATGCCTAATGCTTCAGCACATCTAACCCCGCCACCTAGGTATGGAGGGGACGCTAAGACATGTAGGGGATTCCTTAATCAAGTGGAATTCCACTTTGAAATGTACCCACGTTCATTTCCCACTGATAGATCTAAGGTGGGTTTTCTTATGCACCAGCTTACGGATAAGGCACTAGAATGGGCAAATCTTATTTGGGAGGCTAATGGGCCTATGGTACACGACTTCAATAGCTTCCTCACAGCGTTTCGTAGAACTTTTGACACGACTAAAAGGTCAAAAAATGCCGCCAGGGCATTAATGAGAATAAAGCAAGGATCTAAATCTGTAGCCGATTATGCTATTCAGTTCCGTACCCTTGCCTCACAGGTAGATTGGACTAATAATGGGCTTACTACTGCGTTTATGGAAGGTCTGTCTGAAACTATGTTGGATGAGGTAGCAGCTAAGGACCTCCCTGTACCCCTGGAGGACCTGATTGACTATCTTATCGATATAGATAACAGGATCCGTGACAGGTTATATACCAGGTCCAGAAATAGACGCTTTGTTCCCGTTAACTCACCTAGAGCTGAGACTCCCGAGGGATCTAAAGGGTCAGAGGAGGAACCTATGCAGTTAGGGGTTGCCAAACTTACTGACGCTGAAAAGCTTTATAGGAGAAAGGAGGGACTTTGTCTTTATTGTGGTAGGAGGGGTCATATGAGACAAGAATGTCCCGTGCGTCCGGGAAACTATCGCACCTAAGACCGTATAGAGGACTGGCCTTGGGTGTGACATCACAGTCCTCACATTTGCCTCTTAATAAATTACTTCTCCCTGTTTCCCTGCACCTTGGTAGTAACTGCATAGTAGGGAATATACTAGCCCTGGTTGATTCCGGAGCGGCCGAAAACTTTATTGATTCCAGTTTTGTCAAGGAGAATAACATACCCACCAGAGAGAAGGAGACACCCTTGGCCGTTGAGGCCATAGATGGTAGACCATTATGCTCTCCAGTTATCACACATGAAACTGTTCCACTACATATGTCTACAGGGGTGTTACACTCTGAGACCATTCGGTTTCAGATCATTACTTCTCCTTCCTCTCACCTCGTGTTAGGGTATCCTTGGTTGCATACTCATAATCCCACCATTGATTGGGAGTCAGGACAAATAGTTTCTTGGAGTGATTCTTGCCAAGAGTCTTGTATTGTTAAAATCACCCCTTTGAATTCTACTAATATTCCTCCCGTGCCTACGGTCATACCCCCTCAGTACCTGTCTCTTAAATCTGTTTTTGATAAAAGGGAGGCTGAAAAATTGCCACCTCACAGGCCTTACGACTGTGCTATTAATTTACTACCTGGTACGATGCCTCCCAAAGGGAGAATATATCCTTTATCTCCTCAGGAGAATCTGGTTATGGAGGAATATATTAAGGAATCTTTAGAGAAGGGATTTATAAGAAGATCCTCTTCCCCGGCAGGGGCTGGTTTCTTCTTTGTATCTAAGAAAGATGGCGAATTAAGGCCTTGTATTGACTATAGGGGCCTAAATAAAATCACCGTCAAAAATGCGTACCCCATACCTTTGATCACAGAACTATTTGATAGGCTTAAACAGGCCACAGTTTTTACTAAATTGGACCTTAGGGGTGCTTACAATCTCATACGTATCAAAAAGGATCACGAATGGAAGACCGCATTCAATACCAGGAGTGGCCACTACGAATATACTGTGATGCCCTTTGGCCTTTGTAACGCCCCAGCAGTTTTTCAAGAATTTATTAATGATGTCCTACGTCAATATATACATACATTCGTTATAGTATACTTGGACGACATATTAATTTATTCTACTGATTTACAGACTCATCACATGCATGTTAAATTAGTGTTGAGAACTCTTCTGGTTAACGGTCTCTATTGCAAACTCGAAAAATGTTCATTTGATCAATCTGAAGTCCAATTCTTGGGTTATATAATCTCTGCCAAGGGTTTTCGTATGGATCCCAAGAAACTTTCTGCCATTATGGAATGGCCTCTACCTCAGGGTTTGAAAGCCATTCAGCGTTTTCTGGGGTTCTCAAATTATTATAGGCGTTTTATTAAAGGGTTTTCTGCCATTGTAGCACCTATAACCAGAATGACCAAGAAGGATGGTAATACTCATGTCTGGAAACCAGAAGCACTCGAGGCCTTTGAATTCCTGAAGGCTTCATTTGCCTCTGCTCCTATTTTACAGCATCCTGTCCCTTCACTGCCCTTTATTCTTGAAGTTGATGCTTCTGAGATTGGGGTAGGTGCTATCTTGTCTCAAAGAGATTCACCTGAAAAGCCGTTACACCCTTGTGGCTTCTTTTCCAGACAGATGTCCAAAGCAGAGAAGAATTATGATGTAGGCAATCGTGAACTCCTTGCTATCATTTTGGCGCTCAAGGAATGGAGACATCTGCTAGAGGGTACTAGGGATCCCATCCTCATTTTAACAGATCACAAAAACCTCTCCTATCTCAGTGAAGCAAAAAGATTGTCTTCTAGGCAGGCCAGGTGGTCTCTGTTTTTGTCTCGTTTTAATTACATAATCACATACAGACCAGGTGATCGTAATACTAAAGCTGACGCTCTGTCCAGACAATTCGAGACTACTGACAAACTCGAGATCGATGTTACCCCTGTCATTCCGCCTGACAGAATAATAGCTACTACTGTTCTTTCTATTTCCTCTTCCCTCTTACAAGCTATTCAGGCTAAACAAAACTTGGCTCCTGGGGAGAGGCCTGCTGATAAGCTATTCGTTGATATACCGGAGAGACGAGACATCTTGTCATTATATCATGACACTAGAACTGCTGGACACCCTGGTATTTCTAAGACATTCTCAGCAGTTTCTAGATATTTCTGGTGGGCTTCCTTACGCAAGTACGTCACCGATTACGTTAATGCCTGTAGTACTTGTGCCAGTATGAAGTCCTCCCACAGAGTTCCTTGTGGGTTGTTGCATCCGTTGCCCATACCCGAGAGGCCGTGGTCCAATCTATCCATGGATTTTATTGTTGAATTACCTCCCTCTAATGGTAAAACTGTCATCCTGATGATTGTGGATCGTTTTTCTAAGATGGCTCATTTTGTGTCTCTTGTCAAATTGCCATCATCCAAGGAACTTGCCTCTATCTTTGCCAGGGAGGTGTTTCGGTTGCATGGTATTCCCACTTCGATCGTGTCCGATAGGGGTAGCCAGTTTATCTCCAGATTCTGGAAAACGTTTTGTACAGAGATGGGTATCTCCCTCTCGTTTTCTTCCGCTTACCACCCCCAGTCTAATGGAGCTGCTGAACGTGCCAACCAATCTCTAGAGCAGTATCTTCGTTGTTTCGTGTCCCACCATCAGAACAATTGGGCTGACCTTCTTCCTTGGGCTGAGTTTGCTCGTAATAATGCTGCTCATGAATCCTCCGGTAACAGCCCTTTTTACGTTGTTTATGGCCGGCATCCCGTGGTTCTTCCAGCTGCGTTCTCCTTGCAGGGCATGCCAGCTCTGGATGAACATTTGGCTAGTCTACGTAATACTTGGGAGCAGGTTCAGTGTTCTTTGGTGGCTTCCGCTGCTCGCCAGAAGGTTCAGGCAGACAAGCATCGCAGGGCGGCTCCATCCTATGCTGTGGGGGACCGGGTTTGGCTTTCTACTCGCAATATTCGTCTTCGTGTGCCTTCTATGAAGTTGGCCCCTCGTTTTATTGGTCCTTTTCGTATCTTGCATGTGGTTAATCCTGTCTCGTATGCATTGGATCTTCCTAGGAATCTACGCATTCCTAACGTGTTTCATACCTCCTTGTTAAAACCCCTCCTGTGCAACCGTTATACTCGGCATGTCCCTCCTCCTCCTCCGGTTTCTGTGGAGGGCCATGAGGAATTTGAAGTGGCGGCTATAATTGACTCTCGTTTTCTTCGGGGTCGCCTCCAATATCTGGTACATTGGAAGGGCTATGGGTCTGAGGAACGCAGTTGGATTTCCGCTGGCGCTGTTCACGCTCCTCGCCTTGTGCGTTCTTTCCACGCTCGTTTTCCTGCCAGGCCTGCTCCTCCCCGCCCGGTGGGCGTGTCTTCAGGGGGGGGTACTGTAGCAGTACTTACCCTCTCCAGGGGCCGGCCGGGGTCCTCTCTTCTCGCCGCGCGCGGTCCTGCTCCTGCACGAGCCGCGCGCGGCTCAGCCAACGATAAGATCAGTCAGGTGGGCAGTGACCGCGAGAAGCGGTCACGTGTCCCGCCCGACACTAAGAGCGCGCCGCGCGTCTCGGGCACGCTCTTAAAGGGACAGTGGGAGACTAAATTAGAATCAGTCTCCCATTGGCCCCTGTCATGCCACGTTCCCCATACACTCACGTTTTGGGGGCGTGGATATGACAGGGGCCAATCAAAGTGAACATTAGGGTATTTATACTCACCTGTTTCCTTTGCTCCTTGCCCTATCGTGGTTTCTGTCCAGTTCCCTTTAGTGCTTGTATCGTTCAGTTGGTTTTTTGGTGCTTGACCTTGGCTTTGTTCCTGACTCCGCTCTCTCTTTATCCTTGCTTGCTTATCCGCTGTTTTGTCCTCTGTGTACCAGTCCTCGGCTTGTTCTACGTTACGCTGTCTCTCAGTTCCCTTGACCTCGGCTTGTTCTAGACTCTGTCTTTCTTATACTCGTCCTAGTCCGGCCATTCTAAGGTCCGGTAAGACGAACTCTGGTTTCTTGTCTCTTGACTATCTGAACTATTCCTGCGTGTTGGGGTATATTACCGTGACACTGATAGGTGGTAGTCACCAAACATTGCTTAAGGTCTGTGAGAACTGACCGGAACTTTTAGATTTCGCTTTATCTACTGAATGGCATTTGAGTGCCTTTATAGAAAAGGGTAAACTGCTTCACAGTTCAAGCATCCATATTCAGTGGTATCTTGGTATCCGCTAATTAAAATGTATGTTTATTATGTTAGAAATATCAGGTTAAACCACTATGCTTCCATTAATCATCCAAGGTTCTAGCAGATGTACATAGCTAAGCAATGTTAAAATTAATATTATTTTCTGTTGGTTTTTGTAGGGTTTAAGGTTCTGAAGTTTAAAAAACAAGTATATTTGCAGATATATAGTATAAATATAATTATAAAATTGTTTATGTCTCTTTTCAGATTCTTGGAAACAGCAGAACATTGACTTACATTAAGGAACATTCCGTAGTGGATCCTGTAGAGAAGAAAATGGTTCTCTGTTCAACAAATGTAAGTTAGATGATGAATTCAGGACTCTCTGATACCCATAACCCTATCTATAATTTCATGGTGCTCGCATAATGTTGGGCTAACATGCAACGCTGTAGACAAACAGAGAACAATTCTAAGTCAAAATGCGAAGAGACAACCTTTGGAATATGTTTGGGTGGGAAAAATAAGTAACTTCTGTGATTTACCATTTTAATTCTGACCAGTAATAGCTGTATGCATTATGTAATTCAAGCTTGTATTGTTTTTTGCACCATATTGTTTTTGCACCATATAAAATAAATATCAAATGTATGCGTGTAATTGTTTTTTGTTTTGTTTAGCTCACACTTACAAACTTGGTGTCTGTTGATGAAAAGTTGGTTTATACCCCCCATCCTGAGAATCCAGAAGAGTAAGTCACCTACATTATTGCATTAATTCCCATTACCATGGATGTTCTAATGGTTTTCTTACCTTATTTTTACTTAGCATTATTTTCCAAATGACACCCTCCTTAGTTTCCATATCCATTTAATTGCTTTAATTTCTGCCTAATTCTACTGTTGAAAAGGTCATGACTTCATGAAAAGTCATGACTTTATAAAAACATGGAGGAGAGTATTGCTTAACCATTTCTTTACTGTCCACCAATAGCAGCAAAGAAAATATACAAATTTAAAAGAAATTGTACATAAATCATATAGAATTACCCAGCCAATCCCTCATTCAATCCCCACCCCCAGCACTTCCTCTTTCCTTGGCATCAAAACAATAAGCCAATACCAACAAAACAACAAACTAATGCAACATCAATATCCAAGGGCACTTTCCAATGCGAAAACTTTATGAAGGAGCCATTCCAACAGAGTCAAGGAGACAACTCGAAGGACTGTATCCACCAAACAGAAGAGTTTCCATCCAGACCACACTCAAACATGAGTGTGTATGGAACATAACAGGAGGCCATCATGGATTCATGCTGGAATAATAAAGTAAATAGGAGCCCAGATGTTAATGTACAGCTGAAAAACTGAACACAAAAACCAGGTAACATTCAAGAATCAGAGATAAATCATTAACCAAACAATCCACATTCCAGGATAAAAACAAAAAACAAAAAAACATATCAAACACAACCCACAACTCGGCTGTACGTAGCGTATAGTCCTACTAAATTAAAAGAGGGAGGGAAAAAACAAACAAACACATGTTAACCAATAAGCCACAAGATAGGGACAATATTCGCCTCCATGTCTTTTATAAAAGCATGACTTTTTTAAATGAAGTAGCAGAATGTAATTTTATGGGAAGACTCAGATGCTCATCTTGCAAGTTTAAAGCTGCGCAACAACAGCAGAAAAAACATGTGGACCCAGACAAAAATAAAATTCATAAAAAGTAGACATCTGCGACCAGTCTGCAATCATCGGTCGGCAGTCAGTATGAAATCCTCCAAATACGCCCCCAAAGCCTTGAATACAGCCTTATCTCTAAAAAACTGTTGCATCCACACAAGCCTGCTTCATGATCTATTTGACCCAACACGCAAGGGTTGTACTTGAGACCTGAAAGTAAGGAGGAAGAATGGATAAAAGATGGGGATGTGAGGCCCGCTGATAAGCTGCCGTATGACTCTCATACTCCTTTACACAGGCAATCCGACACAGCACAGGCATAGACGGAAAAGCCAGTTAATAAACCGACCTGATCACTGTCTTAGTGCGTCTAGAGATATCAAACACCACTACATCAGCGGTAAATGAGCAACCTTCAAGATCCAACACTCTAATACCCAATACCCTCCAGCAAGAGATAAGGCAGAAAAAAATAACCAGCTTAGCTAATGCAGAGGAAGTTCCAAATTAGATGGTTAAAACACAAAAGGAGCAACATGCAAAAACATTCTACATAGCAGAATATCTAGGCATAGGGGACATTAGAGTCTGGTACCTTTCAACAGATGGCAAACTAAAGGATGTTGACCAGCCAGGCAACTGTCAAAACCTGATGAAATAGCAAACCTTTATATATTGACTGTCCTATATGCCCGTCTATTCTCAAGAGATGTGAGAAATTAAAAACCCAAAGTGTCCGAAGCCAAGCAACAGTTAGCCCAAGCTCATCAATTGGCCCGGTAGGACTTCCTAGTTCTGGGAGCCCAAGTGTTCATCAGGAGATATCGATTTGCATCCCAAACTCTTTGTTCCTCTGAAATCTGCCAAGCCACCAGCTTAGGACCAGTGGAAGAGGATGACTGTCTGAATCCTGAAGAGGTCTGGTCTGTAACAGTAGAAGTCTGGGGTGGTATACTGTGAGCTCCAAAAGTTGCAGGAACCAAGACTGCTTCCTCCAAAACAGGACTAGCAAGACCAGAGTGGCACATTGTTGTCCCACTTTAAGTAGGGTGTGGTGTATCATGGCAAAAGGAGGGAATGTGTAATGAAGGTCCCCACTCAATCCTGCAGGAAGGCATCTACCACCTTCACATCTGGACGCCAACTGAAAAAACGTGGATATTGGGCATTTAGTTTCATCGTGAAGAGGTCTATTTGTAATGGACTCCAGCGGGTAGAAATACTCGAACACCTTGACAACCAAACTTCAATCCCTGCTGTAGGACAGATATTGCAATTTCCAGTCTGCGCAAACATTGCTGAGGCTCAACGTAACTCCTTGCATTTAGTTCGCATCTTGGCCGCCAGAATGCTAGAAATTTGGTCTCAGAATCCATTAGGAAGTCCAGAAATTACAATATCCTGATTGGAGTCAGGCAAGACGTCTCCCAATTGATGAGGAAACACAGTTGAAATAGCAGATCTATCACCCAAATAGTCGGGAAAGATTGACTTGATCATGAGCCATGACTAAGATGCTGTTCAGTTACATAATCAGCGACTGTGCAACCAAACCGCGACCAGCTGCAGAAACTTGCTGAAGCTCAAAGGTGCCCATGAGAGTCCAAAGGGAAGATTACAGCTGATAACCTCTTCAACAAAAACTGAGCAGATCACAAGATTTTTCCAATACCGGTACAATCAAATAAGCATCCTTCAGATCGAGTTTCATCAGCAACTTTGAGTAGGTCTCGTAAAAGGTGTAAACCCTCAATTTTGAAGTGGAAGTAGTGAATCAAAGCATTACAGGTTGACTGATGGCTGGTGGCATCTGGACGCCTTTTTTCTCGACCAAGAAAATATTGCTGATAGAGCCAGGGACCGATGGCGTAGCCCACTCTATCACCTCCTTCTATAGAAGAGCTGTCAATTCTGAATCGATCAATTCTCGATTGTATTTGGAAAACAAAATAAAAGTTGGCAAGGAACACAAACACGTGAGGGCTGGCAAAAGAAGCAAAGGGAGGCAGGATTCCACATTTTTCTGTAATGGGAGGTATGTTGGAATGTCTGACAGAATACCGCAGGAGTGAGAGTATTTCCTGGTCGGCTGCAGTATCTGGGTTGATCAGGTTATGAGACGATGATGAGCATGCATAATGTTCTTTACAAGTGAGAAAATGCTCATTACGATCAAAACATGTCATTTGTCTACAGTGGCCCTGGGGTCTGCTTCTTTTCACAGATCTCTGTGAATATGGCATCATGCTGTACATATCATACTGGTGAAGGTTGCATACTTCATGTCGCATCTCCATATGTCAAATACACATTTCATGCTCCACATGAGTAGGACCACATCCGCACAAATGTTTGTGAGCATAATGCATAAAGATGCATAATTTACTTGTACTTGCATACCCCCAACCTAAAAACTGCCAGACCTCCCATGTGTAAAGATAAATAGTTATTTATCATCAAATGCATACCACCAGAACTCAGATATAAAGGTACTAGGTAGTAAACAATCCAAAATGACAATAGCTTTCAACACCTGTTTTCGTCCTTTTTTTCTGTTGGTCATCTTAGTCATCTTTCTCCATCTCACTTCCTTTAACTTCATTTAGCTCCCTCTTTGCTTTTTTTCTGTTGGTCATCTTGGTCATCTTTTTCCATCTTACTACCTTTAACTACATTTAACTCACTCTTTCCTTTTTTTGTAAACCTTTAGTTTTCCCAATTACATTCTTTCACTAACACATTTTTTACTCAGATGTTCATATTATCTTATTAAAAGGCATTAATACTTTCTCCATCAGACAATCTGAGAACACATACTTGAGATTCTTCGAAATCCATATAATTGCATTTATGTTACAGAAGAACACTATACAGCATTAGAGATGTCACGAACTGTTCGCGAACTGTCCGCCGGCGAACAATAGCGTGTTTGCGTTGGGTGAACATATGCGATTTCCGGTCCGCCCCCTATACGTCATCATTGAGTAAACTTCGACCCGGAACCTCACAGTCAGCAGACACTTCCTGGGAGGGAGGGTCTGCTGACTGTGAGGTTCCGGGTCAAAGTTTACTCAATTATGACGTGTAGGGGGCGGACCGGAAATCGCATATGTTCGCCCAACGCGAACACGCTATTGTTCGCCGGCGGACAGTTCGCGAACAGTTCGGCGGACAGTTCGCGACATCTCTATACAGCATATAGTAAAATGTGTATATTGTAAAATATTGCTCTTTATTGTAGGACCATTCTTAATCAAGAAGCCATAATTACTGTGAAGGGAGTCAGTCTAAGTAGTTACTTGGAGGGATTAATGGCTAACACAATATCTTCCAATGCCAAAAAGGTAAGTTTTTTGTTTTGCCGAATATTGGTTACATAGCTGAAAAGAGACTTGCATCCATCAAGTTCAGCCTTCCTCACATTTGTTTTTTTGCTGTTGATCCAAAAGAAGGCAAAAAAAAATCCTTTTTGACCCCAGAATGGCAGTCAAATTTATCCTTGGATCAAGCAGTTATTACCCTACATTGAAAGATTATATCCTTGAATATTCTGTTTTTTGCATGAATGCATCTAGTAGCTGTTTGAACATCTGTATGGACTCTGATAAAACCACTTCAAAAAGCCACAGCAAAAAAGGACTCTGATAAAACCACTTCAAAAAACCACAGCAAAAAGCCTGCATAGATTGACTATAGACACCAGAACAACTACAATAAGCTGAAGTTGTTATGGTGACTATAGTGACCCTTTAAGTGTGCAGAATTCCCATTATCATAAGGGTCTCCCTGGGAATAAAGTGCCACAACTGGTAATGACATATTGAAGTTAGTAGCCAGGAGCCTGATAAATGTAAAGGGTATGTTCAGGCTAATCACAGCACACTAAAATAACATGGGGACCCATTATTTTACAGTTGTGCTCAAATGTTGGAGAATTGATAATATATGTACCATTTTTAAAGAAAACATGAGTGAGCGGGCAAAACACATTTATTTTATTTATTTTGCGATTCATATTCAACCGTAGGTTATAACAGAATGGCACAATAATAAAACAAAACATGGCAACAAAGAAAAAAATGAAAAGACCCCTGTTCAAAAATCTGCATGCCCTTAATACTATGTATTGTCTCATTTAGCATAAATGACAGTGTGCATTCTTTTGTAATAGTTGTCTATAAGGCCCCTAATTCTTGAAGGTGGTATAGCTGCCCATTCGACTTGGAAGAATGCCTCGAGGTCATACAAAGTCTTTGGTCGTCTTGCATGAACCACATGTTTGGGTGCCCTGTGCGAAAAATCTTCACAGCGCCCCCCCCTTCCCGTCGCCCCCACTCCTTCCCCTTTCCCACACACCCTGTCACACACACACACAGGCAGACAGCCATACACACACACAAACACACGCAGGCAGTCATACACAGACAGCCACACACAAACAGACATAGAATGTGACGGCAGATAAGAACCATTCAGCCTATCTAGTCTGCCCAGACAGTCACACATAGGCAGTCACACACACAAACACACACAGGCAGACAGCCACACACACAGGCAGGCAGTCACACACAGACAGCCACACACAAACACACACACAGGCAGACAGCCAAACACACAGACGCAAACAGCCACACAGCCACACACACACACAGATAGTCACACACACAGACAGACAGACAGCACACTGGCAGACAGCCACACACACACATGCAGACAGCCACACACAGACAGTCACACACACACAAACATGGCAACAAAGAAAAAAATGAAAAGACCCCTGTTCAAAAATCTGCATGCCCTTAATACTATGTATTGTCTCCTTTAGCATAAATGACAGTGTGCATTCTTTTGTAATAGTTGTCTATAAGGCCCCTAATTCTTGAAGGTGGTATAGCTGCCCATTCGACTTGGAAGAATGCCTCGAGGTCATACAAAGTCTTTGGTCGTCTTGCATGAACCACATGTTTGGGCGCCCTGTGTGAAAAATCTTCACAGCGCCCCCCCCCTTCCCGTCACCCCCACTCCTTCCCCTTTCCCACACACCCTGTCACACACACACACAGGCAGACAGCCATACACACACACAAACACACGCAGGCAGTCATACACAGACAGCCACACACACACACAGACATAGAATGTGACGGCAGATAAGAACCATTCGGCCTATCTAGTCTGCCCAGACAGTCACACATAGGCAGTCACACACACAAACACACACAGGCAGACAGCCACACACACAGGCAGGCATTCACACACAGACAGCCACACACAAACACGCACACAGGCAGACAGCCAAACACACAGAGGCAAACAGCCACACACACACACACACACACAGATAGTCACACACACAGACAGACAGTCAAACACACACTGGCAGACAGCCACACACACACATGCAGACAGCCACACACAGACAGTCACACACACACAAACATGGCAACAAAGAAAAAAATGAAAAGACCCCTGTTCAAAAATCTGCATGCCCTTAATACTATGTATTGTCTCCTTTAGCATAAATGACAGTGTGCATTCTTTTGTAATAGTTGTCTATAAGGCCCCTAATTCTTGAAGGTGGTATAGCTGCCCATTCGACTTGGAAGAATGCCTCGAGGTCATACAAAGTCTTTGGTCGTCTTGCATGAACCACATGTTTGAGATCTCCCCAGAGTGGCTCGATGATATTAAGGTCAGGAGACTGTGATGGCCACTCTAGAACCTTCACCTTTTTCTGCTGTAACCACTGGAGGGTCAACTTGGCCTTGTGCTTAGGGTCATTGTCATGCTGGAAAGTCCAAGAGCATCCCATGCACAGACTTCGTGCAGAAGAATGCAAATTGTCTGCCAGTATTTCTGATAACAGATTTATTTGTAATAAGCTAGTGGACCAGATATGTAAAGAATACTAACGTGTCTGTTGTCATAATATAATCTGTATCTATGCTAAACTATTCTAAGTGTATTAAAGAGAATTTTTGAATATTTTTTTATTTTTTAGTCTTGCCATCAATTTTCACAAGATTCCCTGCACCCAGTGGCGTACATACCGGCCGCCCCTGCGACCCGGTATGTAGCCACTTGGCCAGCCTCTTCTCCTGGGGGGCCCTAGAGCCGGCCACCTCCGGGCCCCCCGAGGCTGGCCCTGCTGTCACCCCACGGCCGGTCCTGCGGGCGCGCGAGGGAGCATTCTCCCCTAAGTGCTTCCTTTTCAGCTCCCTCGCGCACCGCACTGATACCGGAGCCGGAAGATGACGTCATCTTCCGGCGCCGGTATCAGTACGCGGCGCGCGAGGGAGCTGAAGAGGAAGTACTCAGGGGAGAATGCTCCCTCGCGCGCCCGCCAGCCTGACTGCCCGCCGGGTGACCGGCCCCCCCAGGAGCCCAGCAGCACCACTGGACCCCAGGGAACCCCTCAGCACTCCAAAAGGTAAGGAGGCTGGGGGGGATTAAATAATAAAAAAAAAAAACGTGTGAGTGTGTGTGTGTGTGTGTGTGTGTGTGAGTGTGTGTTAGAGTGTTTGTGACTGCTAGTGAGTGTCAGTGAGTGTGTTACTGAGTGCTTGTGTGTGTGTGTGTTAGTGTGAGTGTTAGTGTGAGTGCTAGTGTGAGTGTGTGTGAGTCTGCTAGTGTCAGTGAGTGAGTGTGTCTGTTGAGTGTGTGACTGCTAGTGAGTGTCAGTGAGTGTGTTACTGTGTGTGTATGTTACTGAGTGTGTTTGTGTGTGTTAGTGAGTCTGTTTGATGTCTGTTAGTGAGTGTGTGTTTGTCAGTGAGAGTGTATGTTTTGTAAGTGAGTGTGTATGTATGTCTGTCGCTGAGTGTGTCACTGTCAGTAAATGTGTGTGTCTGTTAGCTAGTGTGTATGCGTCTGTTCGTGAGTGTGTGTGTGTCTTCAGCACTTACCTTTCTCCAGCGCCGGACTCCCTTGGCGCAGGGGATCCCTCCGCCTCTCAGCTCCGAATGCGCATGCGCGTCAAGAGCCGCGCACGCATTCAAACCGCCCATAGGAAAGCATTACTCAATGCTTTTCTATGGACGTTCAGTGTCTTAGAATCGCGGAAGCGCCTCTAGCGGCTGTCAGTGAGACAGCCAATAGAGGCTGGATTAACCCTCAGTGAAACTGCAGGGTTAAAACTAGAGGGACCTGACACCCAGACCACTTCATTGAGTTGATGTGATCTGGGTGTCTGTAGTGGTCCTTTAAGTGTGTGTGCATCTGCATGCACTGGCGTACATACCGCGGTCGCAGGATTCGCAGCCCTGCAACCCCTGCGACCAGGTGCCCGCCGCAATGTGTTGCGGCCCCGGCCCGCCAGAGTAAGCGCGGGGGGTTGGGGGGGGCCCACGGATCAATTTTCGCACCGGGGCCCCATGGGTCATGTGTACGCCACTGCCTGCACCTTTAGATATTGCAATTTAAAAAGCCGCAGGTTTGGGAAATTAACCTTTAATTGCCATTTAAACCAGTGTGTGCCACCTTGTGTGTGTGTGTAGTGGGTTAAGCTGCACTCGTTATTGTGTGTGGAAATTTAAACTTAAGAATAGAACTATTTTATCCAATGGCACCCTAATTCAAAGACAAATCAATACTAGCTCATACTTTTAAAGGAAAGGGATGCTCCTTGTATTTTGAATTTTTATTCTATTTTACCATATTCAGCCATTTGTTGAAATGTAACTATAAAGAGGATAAAATGTGTGAAGGACACACCTTGATGTAATTTGCCAAGTAAAACTGAATACAATGCTTCTCATACAGAATTTGTTTTCTTTGAAAGAGCCCCTAGTCGCTGTCTGACAGTCACTAGTAGGCATGAAGACTGCAAATGGAATCATTGTTGTTTCCCAGATACGGTGGTGTTTTCATTTGAAAGTCTTTAGGGGCAATATCTATGCATAAAAAACAAAACACTTTGCTAAGATGAAGTGATTTTGGTGTTTAAACGGTCTTTTTAAAAGGAAAGTATCACCGCTTACCTGGCTCTATGCTCCCCTGCCATTATCTCATGAAAGAGGTGGGTGTTACACTACAGTCTGCCCGCGCTTCTGCTTAGCTCTTCGTTGATTTACCTTGGTTGGGGACACTTTCCCAAGCAGGGAAAACCTCTTCCATGATGCTGACACGCTAGCCTTGTTGTCAGCATCTGAATGGAGGGTATACTATATCACTCCATTATTATACACCTTAGACACAGGGCCGGCCTTAGGCCTTTGGGCGCCCCCCCTTCCCGTCGCCCCCACTCCTTCCCCTTTCCCACACACCCTGTCACACACACACAGGCAGACAGCCAAACACACACACACACACAAACACATGCAGGCAGTCATACACAGACAGCCACACACAAACACACACACACACACAGACATAGAATGTGACGGCAGATAAGAACCATTCGGCCTATCTAGTCTGCCCAGACAGTCACACATAGGCAGTCACACACACACACACACACACACACACAGGCAGACAGCCACACACACACACACACACACAAACACACACAGGCAGACAGCCACACACGCAGGCAGTCACACACAGACAGCCACACACAAACACACAGGCAGACAGCCAAACACACAGAGGCAAACAGCCACACACACACACACACACACAGTCACACACACAGACAGTCACACACACAGACAGCCAGTCAAACACACACTGGCAGACAGCCACACACAGACAGTCATACACACACACACACACACACACACAGACACAGACACACACTGGCAGACAGTCACACACACACACACAGGCAGACAGTCACACACACAGAGTCAAACACACAGCCACACACACACACACACAGTCACACACACAGTCACACACACACACAAGCAGACAATCACATAGTTACATCTGTTCCTTGTGGAGGCAGTGCAGGTCCTGGATTCTGGTTGTTGGGGGAAGCAGGGACTCCTTCCTGCTTCCCCTGTAGCAGTTACACAGCATTTTAGCTCCGCCCCCGCCGCACGGTAAGCCCCGCTCCCGCCGCACGGTAAGCCCCGCCCCTGCCGCACGGTAAGCCCCGCCACACATTTTTTTTTTATCCCGGCCGGCCCGTGTGAGCTGTGCGGCCGCAGGGCGCCCCCTGCTCCATGGCGCCCTGTGCGGCCGCACAGCTTGCACACCCCTAAGGCCGGCCCTGCTTAGACAGCACTAACAGCACTAGCTAGGGAGCTACCATTGCATCCAGAGCACATGTGCTGTGGATCCTATGAGTGAAAAGCAGAGGAACGTCCTGTTGGAGGTCTCTCCTGCTATCCCTGTCTCTCAATTTCTAGTCTGCCGAGGAACTGAGAAACAGATGGGAGAAAAAAATATGTTTAAGCAAGTTGTTTCTACAAATGCAAAATGCTAGGAAAACTGCTAGCACAATATAGAGATTGATTTTCAAGCTCTTTTTTTTAAAAGAGGTAAAGTAATTTTGCCCATGAGAGGTTCCCTTCAAACTCTGCTTGCTGGGTTGATATTGACTGTGTCTTTCACTTTACTCTGTCTCGCTCTATAAATAAACTCTTTCTACATTACTCTAGGGGTGGGAAGCAATTGAATGGATCATACAAAACTCTGAGAGCACTGTAAGCTAACAGTGCATGGATCCACTCTGTCCTGACTAAAGGTAACATCTTGTTGTGCATTACAGCTGTTTTCCTGGGTATGCCCACCTGTTATTGTAGAGTACTTTCCAAACCCGCACTGATTTTGGTCATTAAATTGATACTATAGGCACCAAAAGAACTTAAGCTTAATGATGCAGTTTTGATATATATATATAATCATTACCCTGCAGCCTCACTGCTCGGTTGTCTGCCATTTAGGAGTTAAATCCCTTTGTTTATGCAGCCCTAGTCACACCTCCCTGCATGTGACTTACACAGCCTTTTTAAAAACACTTCAATGTTGACAGATTTGCAGACATTAGGCTGTTAGAGTAAGACCTGCCAAAGATGGGGTACATTGACGTTGTGGCAGGCTTATGCAATGTATGATACTATAATATAACTAAACCCCCATTATTTTTGCCTAGATTAGGCAAACAAAAAAAAAAAAACGAATACAATCTGTCAACATTGAAGTTGCTGTTTAATGGATAAGTGAGTGTGCTGAATCTTGTGTAATATATATATATATATATTTATATATTTATCTGCCGGCTGTATGTATGGTGTGATTGTGACTGGTGTTTGCTGGCTGTTTGGTGTGTGTGCTGGATCTCCTACTCTCACCAGTCCTTAAGCCAAACCTATCGGGTTCCAATACATTGAGCCCATGCCTCAGTAATTCTGCTCCTCGCGGTTCCAGCAGTCACTGAGTCAGAGTGCATGCTGGGAGTCCCAGGAGCTGTGCTCTTACTCACTAGTGCGAGCTGGAACGCGGATTGAGCATATTCTGATGTCTGCAAGGTCTAAAAGAATAGCACTCACACTCCCTGCCCCAAACACTGTCCTCCCTTTTGCAGCCCAGTCCCTTGTCCATGGTAGGGCTAAACTCTCAAATAAACTGCCTGTGCAGCGCCTGGAACTACATTCCCCGGGTATTAAGCAATACAAATTCTACATCTGTAGTACTGTTTGTTTATTTCTTTTAGATACAAATCCCATTATGGAATAAATAACCCAAATGAAAAGATGGAGTGTATAAATGTTCTACCTTTCAATTTAGGTTATTGTATTACACATTATTTATTGTTGTATATTGGAAAGACTTTTGCATTTTAAGTCAACATTTTTTCTTTTTATTGTATCTCATTAGGCAATAGCTGTGAAAAGTTTGGTGACTTAGGTGGCACATGTCTATCATCAAGAGCAGACAGCATGAAAACAGGTCCATTCAACAACAATAAACATGCCTGCTTCAGGAAGACTATTTTGGCACAAAGACTGTCCCACTATCTTCTGTCAGCACCCTATGGCAAACCTGTCGATTTGGGACTGACCTATTTTTTATGCATTTTTAGAAATAATTTTATGCAGTGACTCTTAGAATAATATTTTGCAATAAAGGCAGATTTCATTGTGACTTTTACCTTACCTCATTGCAATCAGTGTGACGTACAGCATAATACAGAGCAGTTAAATGGTCGAAGTCACAACAACAGTTTATCAGATTTGTTTCTTAATTTCCTAATATTTTCAGATTCATGTACCGGACATATATGTACATGAATCTAGGCTGCTGGAATTAACTGCTGATTCACACTTCATTTGATGTTAAAAATACTCAGTACAACCATTACAGAATGTTGAATGTCTGCACGTCTAAATCAGGGATTTTTTATATCATGGCCGTCGATATATTTGATAGCTGGAATACCTTGAAATTGCTTTCAGGCAATGGATATTTTTCACAAGCACTACAGCAGCTCAGTGCTGATAATTTATTTGTAATAAGCTAGTGGACCAGATATTTAAAAAAAAAAAAAAAAAAAAAAAATACTGACATGTGTCTGTTGTCATAATATCATCTGTATCTATGCTAAACTATTCTAAGTGTATTAAAGAGAATTTGAAGAAAAAAAAATAACTAATTATCTTTATAAATTCTAGCACGTTTCCATCGATAACATTTGCAATTTAAATTTTGAGTATGCTCACGTTAATATATTTTTCAGACAGCCATTTTGCTGTTACAGGACATAAAGCCATAGCAAGCTGGTTGTAATCCACAGCAACAATGTATATTCACATCTTCTAATTATATATATTTTTTAAAAAACACCTTTTTTTTTTTTAAAGCAGTTTTAAGTAGCTTTAGCAGTAAAGTTGCCTTTAGCAGTGCATGTTTGAATTGTGATAAACTTGTTTTATTTTCGCTAGGAACAGCTATAGTGCCTATAATTGATATCCCAGTAGCTGCTACATATAAAAACAAAGAATTCATATGACACTTGTTTTGTTATATACAAAGTGCCATAAATGTTGGGTGCTATCTTTATTGCTGAGCATGAATTGACTTTACATACACTTTGTTTAATATTAAAGAATCATTTTCTGTATTGCTACCAGATTTTAATGTAGGTTTTATTGCCACATGATGCATATCACTAACTAATTGAGTTCTATATTTAGATTGTAAGCTCGTTTGGGCAGGGCTCTTTTCACACACTGCCCCAGTATGCCAATCATGTTTTGTTAGAATTTAGTTTTTGTCTTGTTAACCATTGTACAACGCTGTGTAATATGTTGACGATATATAAATAATTGTAATTGTATGAATCACTGCAATGTGTTGCAAGCAAGAGACTCCAAAATCTCCCATAGACTGTCCACATGTAGGAGTGTTCCAAGATGGAGGAACCACGTACTGATGACAATAAACCCTTACTATTTTATCATTCACTGGCAGGGTACTAGGGGAGAGTCCCCGCTGCTCTAGCATGGAGATGATTAGATCTGCTGATTAGATCTGCGTCTGAGGGAATGTAGATTTTTTCAAATGCTCCCTTTTACACACACTGCTGCTGTAGAAAGGTACGATCTGATGTCGTATCTCGAACATCCATTACTCTGTTTTAGAGCATGTGGAGAGAGAATGAGGATGTAAGAGCTGTATTGTTTGGATCACATATCACATGCTCCACCAGCAAGACAACAAAGGAGAAAAATAGGGCTGCATGAAGTACAGAGCTCCTGTTTACAATGGCACTTTAGATCTTTTTGTATGAAAACTGCACAGCATTTGATGCCACTTATACATCTGTCCATCAGACTGCCTCTGCATATCAGAACCATGCCACTTGTTACAAACCATTAAACATAGTCTGTTTATATTTTAACATGACAGCTCATATCATAATGCAGGTTTTTTTTACATCCATTCAATCTTTACCATGTGGTGGCAGATTAATATATAACATTTTAAAAAGTGCGTTGAAATGGCCTGATTGTGAAAACTGTCATTGTAGTAGATATTATTATTATTATTATGTAAATGAGGATATAATCGAACATCTGCTAATTGAAAAAGTGAGAATGGCCATCGGAGAGCATGTGTTTCGTTTCTCCTGGTGGAAGCATTTAAGTAAATAGCGTGTTTCTAGTAAACTTTACTTTTTTCATAGTATAATTTGGAGATGGGATCACTCAGGCGAGCTTAATTGAACTGGATAAGTTTTTTTTGACTGAACTAAAACCTGTTTGAAGTTGTCTTTAGTTAATTTCATGATACACAGCATCGTCAACAGAAAAGGTGTGCACGGCTCCTCATATTGTCCCTGCTTTTTGTGTATAATGTCCAGTACCACGTCACTGCGCTCCATAACATATATTGTGTCATGCATTAAATATTTTATATAAAAGCTTCATATAGCTTAAATGAACAATCTGGGCAACAACCATTTGAATTTTGTTTTGGCCTCACGTCTTCAAAAATTAATTAAAATTAGCCACTTTATACAAAACAACTTCTTTATTAGCTGTATTCTGAGTACATAAGCTCAGCCAATGAAAATCCTGTGTGAGCTAAGCTGCTGACCCATCCAATCACTACACTCTTACCTGCATAGTATGTGAAAGCTAAACTAATTGGAAAGGTACAAATAAGTTGCTTTGTAAAAACTGGGAGCATGGCTACAGGTGTTTTTTAAAGCTAAATGAAGGGCACAGAATAAATATGAGGCCAAAAGTTATGGCTAGAGTGTCCTATTAGTGTCCTATTAAGTGACAATAATTTTGCTAAAGAAAGTAAATGCACAAATGATTATTCAGACTGGCTCACTATGGCTATCACACCATATAGAGGAGCAATATAGCATCCAAAGGGTTTGAGAGCTGCATTTACCATGACGCTAAGACAGGCATTATTTCAGTTCACCAATCAAAGCTCAATACTTCCTGCATCCAATTTCATATTTTTTTTTCTTTTTGTTAACGTGAAATGTCGTATTATGTCGTATCATAATAAAGTTATTTCGGTTACGATGTGTTTTGCCTCCCAGGACATAATGTCAGAGTATTTGGCTTCTCTTTAACCCCTTAGTGACCAGACCGTTTTTCAATTTGTTTGTTTTTTTAGGTTTTCTGGGGGTTTTTGTAAAAATGTGTGTTTTTGTGCCTGGAGATAATTAAGTTTAATACAGTGTTTGACTCAATTATCTCCCAGGCATAGGGGAGAGATTGATCTATTTTGTATGGGAGTGTCCTGGACCTGAGAGCCAGTGTAATGGTGGATATGTTTTTACTGTAGTCTACTCTCAGGTCCAGGGGGGAATGCCCCTTGCATGGGGACCTGCATATAAGGCCAGTTGTGGCTGCCATTAAAACAGATTTCTTTTTACCCTTAATGAAGTCTAGGCTCATGTTTGGGGGATTGGAGAGCTATTTCACTCTGCTATCATAACTATACTCCCTTGGATCACAATGATTGCTCTTGTAAGAGCAGCCTGCTTCGCTCTCTGGACTAGGAGAGGTCTACCCACTGAAAGCTGGATTCTGGTCTACGGTCCAGGGTGGGTGAAGGACAGCGAGGCCGCAACCAGGCTGCGGTGGTTTGTGGGGGTTACAGTGGTTATGGTGCTCGCAAGTACTAGGAAGCAGCGATTGACGGAGGTACCCAAAACGGGGTGCCAAGCATTCCGTTACAACACCCATGATAAATAGTTTCTACATTTTGTCCTGATTTTAGAAATACCCAATGTTAACATGTTCTTAGCTTTTTTTGTGTGCAAGTTATAGGGCAATAATTATAAGAAGCACTTTGCTATTTTCAAACCATTTTTTTCAAAATTAACACAAGTTACATTGTAACACGGATATCTGTCAGGAAATTCCTGAATAACCCCTCACATGTATATATATTTTTAAAAGAAGACAACCTAAGGGTATTAACCCCTTAAGGACCAAACTTCTGGAATAAAAGGGAATCATGACATGTCACGTGTCCTTAAGGGGTTAAACTTGGGGTATTTTGACTTTTCATGCAACCATTTTACCACCAATCTATGCCCAAAAACTTTAAGGGTTACTGCCCAAGAACACCCCAATATGTGTTCAGCAATATCTCTCGAGTACAGTGATACCACTAATGTATAGGTTGGGTGTTGTGTTCTTTGGGGGCTAAAAAAAACCTTATTTGGAGGGTGCGCATTCCAGTTTTCCAACTTGGGATTTTCACAGCTGGTCATCATGCACCCATGTCCTATTTTGGGACATTTTTGAAGCTGGCTAATTTACCCCCCATCAAACCATATATTTTTGAAAAATAGACACTCATATTTGTGTAGAGTAATGTCTCACAAGTACAACAGTACCCTTCAAGTACAGGTTTTATGGTGATTTGGAAAGTTACAGGGTCAAACATAAGATTTGCCAGATTGGCTATGTTGCCTTTGAGACTGTATGGCAGCCCAGAAATGAAAATGAACCCCTCCATGACATATCATTTGTAAAAGTAGATAACCCAGGGTATTTAAAATGGGGTGTGTCCAGTCTTGGTTTTTTTCTCCAAAACCATTTTTATTGTGAATGCAACCATCAAGACTGCTTTTAAGCTGTTATTCGGTCAGTTATATTCATTATTTTGTGGTTTTCTCAACATAAACAAAACCAAATAAGATGTCCAGTATTTTGTAGTAGCCACTTAGCCACAAACGCTTGCCAAAGTTAACGTTTATATTTGTTTTTTGCATTTTCTTACACAAAAACTGTACCTTTACTGGTAATTTAATCGTCGTGATAGGTTTTACTGTTTTAAACACTCATATTTGTGTTGAGCAAAGTCTCCAGAGTATAACAATACCCCCAATGTACAGGTTTTATGGTGTTTTGGAAAGTTACAGGGTCAATATAGGGCGAGTTTGCCAGATTGGTTTGCTGGGTCTGTGTTGCCTTTGGAGACCATATGGTAGCCCAGGAATGTGAAATAACCCCATCATGGCATACCATTTTCAAATATAGACAACCCAGGGTATTCAAAATGGGGTATTTGCAGAGAGTGTTGTAAATATCTTATGCGAAGATCTTCAGCACTTTTGATTTTTTTTTTTTCTCTCTCCCCATATTTACGACCCTCTCTGCAAGAATGGTGTCTATGTTCTATCAAACCTGTCTTACCTGCACTCATGTCGCTTTAACCCCTGTATCACAACTCAACTTTGAATTCTATGTGTTGTCTTGCTCAGAAATGCTTCAGACTTGAGAAAGGGAGATTCTCCTGAAAGCTTGTCATTAAAAAATTATGTTAGTCCAATAAAAAAGGTATCACAAGATATGAATTTTATCTGTGTTTTACATCTATATATAATTATATAGATTAATAATAAAATACACTTTTAATAATGATTTATGTATGTATATGTGCATATAAAAGTACTTAGATCATATATATTTCTACATAGATGTATATATATGATCTAAGTACTTTTATTTACTTTTTAAAACTTTTTAATAACTTTTAAAAGTTTTGTACAGGCATTAGGGGGACTGCCTGAGAGCTCAAGCAGGCACTGCACAAGCCAGCTATTCCGGCCATGTGATTGCGAGGATCCCGCGATCCCATGGCCCGGGAGAGCCGGATCAGGCAGCAGGGGGTGTGTCTGAGCTCCCAGGCAGACCCCAGGATTGTGATTGCTGGCGGGGGATCACCAGCGATCAGGTAAGTGGGGATTTACTAATGGACGTACCAGGTACGTCCGTGGTCGTTAACTGACTTTTTTGTCGGACGCACCTGGTACATCAATGGTCGGGAAGCGGGTAATAAGGAAAGAACCACCTACAGTTGTGTGGTAAACCTAGTCACTTCAGACTATTTTGTTTCACTTTAAGGTTGCCCTAGGAACACTGGGTTATATATGCAGTTTGATGTGTTTGTTTAGAATGTGAAAGAGGGAATTCGTATGCTAGTGGCACGAAAACCGCTAGCATTCATATGGTAGTTTCACGAACAGTGATTTTCAACACTGTTCGTGAAACGAACAAAGTACTGAATGGGAGCCCACACACGGGGGTTTGTGTGGCTCCCATTAACCGATCGCAACAATGTATCTATCGGCTGTTAATTGATTCCCCGGTGGCGGTGGCCATCTTGGATTCCCTTTTTGCCCAGCGGTGTTTGGTCGTCGAGTCCCTGGAACTAAAATCTGCTACTCGACGGCACAAACACCACTGGACTGCCAGGCCATTCGGGAGCGCCGGTCTTTCGGTACTTTTTCCCCACTTGGGTATTCGTGACTTTTATGATGAATGTATGTTAAAGTATATTTCGTGCGGCGTTCAGCTGATTGAGCTGGGATCTGAGCGGTACTTTCACAAAGTATGCGCTCAGACCCCAGCCATCTGCCGAACGGTCATTCGGTACAGTGACATGAATAAAATAGAAGCTATGGATTTTTATGTAAAAAGCCAGTTCTGCTGTACGGAGGGATAATCCACAACAGGATATTCTAGTGGGAGTATCCCTCTCGTACAGCAGTGCATGGTGGGAGAAATGTTCTATATGTTAAGTTCCCCATGTAGTCCCCTACTGTACAACCCCTGTAAAGTCAGTAAGGAAACCCCTTGCATGGGGAACCACATAAATACTGGAGCTTGTGAATAAAATCAGTTGACTCCCGGAATTGTGTTTCGTCCGGTTACTGGGGGATTTGGGATATTGCCTTCATTTTCAGCGCTTTCCTTGGATTACTTTCTGTACCAGCGGAGATATTGGGATTTAAAATTGCAGCTCCGCTACAAGTTGCATGTGCCTCCTCAAAAGCAGGTAAAAATAAATAATAATGGTGTGCTATATAGCAAAATGAAATATACACTGGTCAGCCACAACATTAAACACTGACAGGTGAAGTGAATAACATTGAAGAACGGACTGTTCACGTGCTGCCCAATATATCCCACTACTTGACAGGTGCCATCGTAACTATATAATCAATTTCATGTGTTTGCAGCAGGTACAATGGGCAAGCGGAAAGATCTGAGTGACTTTGACAATGGCCAAATAGTGATAGCTCAATGACTGGGTCAGAGCATCTCCAAAATGGAAAATCTTGTGGTATGCAATGGTTAGTACCTATCAAAAGCAGTGCAAGGAAGGACAACACGTGTACAAGCATCACGGTCACGTATTATAGCTCAAATTGCTGAAAAACATAATGCTGGCTATGATAGAAACCAGTCAGAACACACAATTCATCAGTTTGCTGCATATGGAGCTGCGTAGCTGCAGACTGATCAGAAAGCCATTTATGACACCTGTGCACCACCGTTGTTAGCTCCTTCAATGAGGAGCATCGGAACTGGAACCATGGAGTAACGGAAGAAGGGTGCTCTGGGCAATGTTTTGCTGTGAAACCTTGGGTTCTTGCATTTATGTGGATGTTACTTTCATACATACCACCTACCTAGAGTCTGTTGCAGACCACGCACACCCCTCCGTGGCAATGTTGCTCCCTGATGGCTCTGACCTCTTACAGCAGGATAATGTCATTGCAGTTTTTTTATTTTTTACAGCAACTCAAAAATCTAAGCTAAATTTGAAGGTTGATATCTCCAGACATAAAAGTTTAAAGTAGAGAAAGCATTAAAGGAACTGTATAGGTTAAAAAAAACAAAAACATGCATATCCTTCCCCTCCCCCCACCCAACAGTAAACCTACTGTTACTAACATAAATAGTGTAAAAATTAGCTCTAGAAGTACCTTATATAATCATTACTTTGAACATCCCTACAAATACAGCATTCAGACACTAAACTTACAAACCACTTCTCACACTCACTAACATCTCACCACAGATATCATATAGTTGTCATGTGTTTATTATAAATAAATATAGAGACAGGCAAACTCATAAATACCTATAGAACTTTGTGTTATCTTTCTCTTTATCGATCTATAGCTCTATCTGGGGTAACAGGGACTGGATTTGGAAGGGGTTAACAGTGGGTAGGAAGGCTGGCTGACACTGGCTAGGGAGTTTGGATGACAGGGACTAGCAGGGCAGGGGTTAATTATTGGTAGAGAGGCTTTCACTTTTGAAAGGGAAGAGATTTCAGACCATCGGTGAGATTCAGGTAAATACGACGAGGCAGCTGATGACGATTTAAAAAAAAAAAAAAAAAAAGGATTTTGCAAAGTGTTTTGAACAGCAGAAGAGACACAGGGAGAACTGTGTGAGGTCCCAAAGTGCCTACTTCGAAGGAGATTGATGCGTCATTGCCCTATGTACTAAGTTTCTTGTACCTTCCTCAATAGATGTCTATTTTTCATATTACATGGCTGGATACTTTCTGGGCAGACCTAGTAGGTTATTTAAAGTCTCGAGTTATTTCATGAAGTACAGTCTATCTTATTCACCCACACCAGCAACTGACACAATGACGTTGATTTAATAAGCTTTCCAAATGACTTATTCACAAACATTCCCATACGTGTTAATGATGATGTTTATAGATAAATTATTTGAAAAATGTTTCTAACAGTATTGAATCATTTGGAAAGCTACTTACACTGATGCCAATGTTTGATGTGTCTTGGAGATAGAGCTCTTACCAATCTGCAATGTACTTATGAATAACTTACCTCTATTAAAAGAAGAGTGCAGTGCAGTACTGATAATATTATTCCTGCCCAGGTTTCCAGTATTACTTCATTTCCTCTGGGGTGTGTAGACTGTATGTGTTATTTCTTATTTGCCTCCATTACTGAGCACATAAAGCTAATTATTTTACGATTAATTTTAAAAATACTTCAAAGTTGTTCAGATGTCTAGTAAGCTTAGTTAAATTAACAGTAAAAATTACATTTGAATAACTAAACACATGGTTATGATTTCAAGACTTTTTTTATTGTCCTCACAGGTGCGATGTAGTGGCTGCTGTGGATTACTGTACATTGATGTTAGAGAAAGAACAGGTATATTGACTATCAATAGGATACAATCTAGAACAACTGCAATCAGTGTAAGGTGAAGTCACCACCGTAGTCTTTTTTTTTTTTATTGCCTTGGCTTTGTCAAATAATTTTTGAAAACCCATGGGTTGACAGATGCATTGTGTGGACAGACTCTCTGATAACCCAGTGGGTAAAAACAAAACACTGTTCACAAAGAAAACAAAGTGTTTACAAGTTACAGAACAAGTATTTGAACAAAACAAAATAAAAAAAAGAAAGAAAATTTAACAACAAATATAAATCCTTCCATGCTGGAGGGGTGCGAAATTAAACTTATTCTACACTCCTTTAGCACTGACAGCATTAAATAAAATTATTAGTTAGGAGCTTTAAATCTGCCGTTTTGGAACATAAAAAAGTTGTCATAGCACAAATTCCTAGCAGGAATCTAATACGACTCCTAACTCTTTACATTATATTATAGTCAATATACATATAAATACACCTTTCCTTCCGTGTCTAATGTTCTTGGTCGTAGTAATAGCTAGCGTTCAGAATAAAGAACACAGTTATAAATATAATACAAATATTTACAAGAATAATTTCCTATTTCTTTCATGACTCAACCTGAAAGTGAGTCTTCTTACTAGGAAACAGACAAAGAAATGGAACTTGCCACCGGTCAATTATATCCACCAACCTAATGACAAAGAATGATCGATTGATTATGGGAAGTGATAAAAATGATTATACTAACGGTATAATCTACATTAAAAGTACAAATGATTTACAGATGACACTTTTTATACATCTCCCACTGGTGTCTCCTGCCACATGGATATAAAAAAGGGTTCATCGTGAAGCACTTAATGGTCCTACATGCTAATTAAGCATCCAGGTGTACATTTTACACCATTATGGCATTCACTCTTAGTTGCCTGGTGGCATGAAAGAACATAAATCTGGTGTCGAGAGTTGTATGCATAGACATGTGAAGGGTCATAGCTTAAATTGGGAAGACTTAATTTGACACAGACGGAAGATATATAAAAGCACTATGGCGGTTGTCTAGTAAATCCTACATTTCTAGGACAATATGAACTCTGTGTTCAACGTCAGTACAATATCAGGTTTCTAAATCACAACTGATTCTCATACTTAACTGATATCTGATTCAGCCATATAACAGGGTCAAGATCACATTTATTTTTTATGACAGACCCTACAGACCTGAGAAAAATCACATATCAGAGACATTGGCTTGTGAATGAAGGGTGGTGATCACCTAAAATGGTAACAGCATCCTACTGCAAAGATATAAAAATAATAATTAAGATATAACTGTAAAATACATCAGTAATGGGATCTACTGGTCTGACTCAGTTTCTTCAGACCAAGACACAATGCATTCATATTTTGGCGACAGCTTGTTAAGATAATTATTAATCTAAAACCAGGGACAGAAACACGATGCAAAAAAATTATAAAAACCATCCCCTCTTTCCTTTCAGCAGGACAAGGAAAGGTACTGTTATTATGAGGTAACAGACAGAATTGCCCTCAGGGGTTTCTCCTGCAAGCAAAACAAGACTCTGGTCCACTGAACTCCAATGGAATTCCTGTCCATGTCATCAAGTCTTAGTAAAAACAGACAAAAACAACAAAAAGGCAATAGTTGCATTCTTCCAGCTTCTATATTAGGGAGTGTTTGACGCAGCCTCTTGAGCAAGTTAAAAATGATAATTAAATATGTGCTATTTCTCAGAATTCAAGTTTGCTCATTAAATGACAACTGCCTCATTTAACTCATATACAGAGAAGCAAACCAAAAAGAAAATTAAAAGGCACGGAGACTCAGATCTCATTAATTGTTCTCTCTCTGGGTCGGAACTCTGAGCTCCCTGTTGAAGCCAAGTAGAATGACTGTGTCTTCCTTTTTAACCGAGCTCGCTTGTTAGCGATCGACAAACTGTGACGGCTAGAGTTGATGATTTCCAATATAAACTTTTTGCAGTCCACACACACCTCCATGGCGCTCCAGTCCTCCATAAGCTCTTTTGGAAACTGAAGTTCATCATCTGACTTTTCTGTAGACTTTGACTTGGAGGGCAACCTAAAATGTACAATGAGCGGATTACAAATTGCCAATTACATCTCGGATTCATTGCCTTTTCTAAGTCATTACAATGGGGATGACATAAAAGTAACAGAAGAGTAAGGCAATTAAGACTAGATCAGGATTTCCTACACTCTACTGACTTCACATCTCTTTCTGGTTAGGTATCACATACACATACTATGCAGCCACCAAGTGCACACTGCAGCAAAATCAAACCACACAATCAGCATTACCCCTTGTAAATGTCTGTATCTGCAAGCAGGAGAGTGAATGCTTGTTAATGTATATGCATGTATGAGGTGTGAGTATATGCATGAGAGAGTGTGTTACACACACAAACATGAATTTATAAGGGTAATTGTGTGTATGTATGTAGTAATTTAAATCTCTGTCCATGCATTAATAAGTGTACCACTGTGTCTGGACATGCAGGAGTGAGTGTACATCTGCATAAACGAGCATGAGTGGTGTGTGTGTGTATGTATATGAGGCTAAGTGTCTGAACACTCAGGTTTGTATTTAGGACACTGCTCACACTCTTACTGCTAACTCGCGCTTGCAGGACATTTCACGAGTGGCTTGCTTCCTTTGGAACGGCCTGCCTACTCCATCAGACTCGCCCATGGTCTTCAATCATTCAAGAAGTCCCTAAAAACCCATCTGTTCAGAAATGCTTAAGGCCTCACAGAGTAACTTATCTGTCACAAATCTGTCATGCAGAACAAGTTGGTGCTATATAATGTATGCAGAGATATAGCGCAAAAGAATGAAAGCAAGCAAGCATGCAAGCAGACATGTCATTGTGTATGCTTGTATAAGGGTCAATGGGTACATGCATTTATAAGGGTGCATTCATCTTACAAAGTTCACTTTGCTACCAAGACCATAAAAAAAAGTTACTTCCTTGTTATTCATTCAAGTCTGGACCACAACAAAAGGATGTCAAACTCAAGGAGCACTACTTGCCATCCAAATTTAAACAGAAAATGTGGAAATTCTTCAGTGTCTCACCAGTGGCATGTGGACCGGTCTTAGGATAGTGAGAGTGTTTTTGTGTGAAAACACACAAAAATAGTTTGATGAAAATTCCACCATAGCCACTACAATAAGCTGTCGTGTGATTAGACATGGTTAGCATTGAATGTTCGAGATCCAAATAGTGCTTCATTATTATTATTATTATTTATATATTAACATATTCCACAGCACTTTATAAATAGTGAATGGTGATAACTGACAAGTAATCGACACACAGAATATTAACAGAGACGAGAGGTGAATGAGTAAGTGGTACCGACATACAAGAAGAATAACAGCATGTCAGATGGTAGGAGGGATTGATGGATAAGATGGCCTGTGTCGATAAAAGTTGGTAAAAGTGGCGTGTTAAAGAACCAAACAGTGGAAGAAAGAGAGAGTGTGAGATGGGCTAGAAAGGTGAGGGAAATGAGAGATGGTAGGCTATCTTGTGTTTTCAGTGACTACATAAACAACTGGAGGCTAGGGGACAGCCTGATGGCACAAGCTAGGTAAATCCACAGGAATAAGGTGGCCCATGAAAAATCCTGCAGATAAGAGTTGACTGTGCGGGGAAGAGCAGATGTCAGGCAAAGGGGAATGTGAAGGGGTGTATTTGTTGAGTGAGGAGCAGAGTTATTGAGGACTTTGTGGGTTAGGCTTAGGCTATTCCTTTACAAAGCCATTTAATACTCACTTGGGCAGGCTTTTCATTGGCCTGTGGTGACTGGTGGAAGGCTTCTCTGGCCTCAAAAAACTTTCCCCTCTTTGCAAGGTAGACGGTCCCAAAGAAAAGATGGGGAGAGTGGAATATGGCTTGGAAGGTAACCGCATCTGTCATGAAAGAAGAATACTTTTTAATGACATAAATTAATTAGAAAGACATAGATATGTATCTTGTAAAAACAATAAACTTACCTTTTTGCAACACTGTGAACATACAGGCCTGTAACGAGAATAATGGTATGTCAGTTTCTACGGTAGGTTACTTTATATAAAACTACAACATTTAATTAAAAAATAAATAAATAAATAAACAGTTATAAAAAAAATAGCAGAGCAAACCAAAAACCTTAAAGCTACCTTACATATAAAAAGTAGCTCTTCTGTTAAGGCTGTAAAATACATCTCTTGTAGCATATTTATATAGAACGGCACAAAGACAGCCATAAACTTACATACTACTTCCTAAATGACAATTTAAATCAACATCTGCAAATGTCTTAGCAGGTTACTTTGCTTAGTTTTACCCGCTAATGTCCGTATTATTGAATACAATATACAATTTTGAATGATATATAATTCAATATAATTATTGAATTATTGGAAGAGGACAGAGCTTAGCTCAGTCAGGTATCGCTAGGACATTAAATATAGCCAATATTGTATTTAAGCTGCCGGTAACTAAATATGAAATCGTAACAAAGGCAATCTACGCCAACATTATACAGGTAAGACAGCCATACAAGTGCAGGAAAAGAAGAAATAATTTCCAAAAGTCTGCAAGTAGCAACGCCATTTACTGACCAAGGTCCTCAAGTACAAGTCTGGGTGACCTATGGTCCTTTGATTAAAATTGGCCTTGCAGACATGGTTCCCCCAAAAGCATAAGACCAAGTTCTACCCGTAACAATATCCTCCTCTAGTGATGTCACTCAGTGGGGGAGTGATGGGGGGCAGCGGGGAATGCTAACTCTTTAATTAAATACAAGCTTACCTTTTACAAAACTGACACGTATAAGACCAGGTGAACAAGGAAAATCTCTTTGTACGGCAACAAAAGCAAAGCTGCAAGAAAAAAAGAAAAAGAAAAAACACTAAATAACACTGCACACATTCACGTCAATATAATATGGAAAAGGATAATTACATAATGTAATAACACCCCCCCATTCACATTACTGCACATAACGGTGAAGGAGCTCCTCTAAGACTTAGCCCAGGGTTCCTTAGGGGACATTTAGGCAGAAGTAATATAAATCGCCATTTTTCTTTTTTTCATTACAAGAATGTTTGCTGCCCCTTACAGTGGAAATCTACTTATTATGTATCAGAACTTTCTTTTTTATGAACACATTGACATTGCTTGTTGTAAGCAGCCTTAAAGCCAGATTTACAACATTACAATCACACAGGAGGAGAATGTAAGAGTGTGTAACCATGTAATCAATAGTGGTTAAGATGACAATGGGACTTTCCTCATAGGCCTATCTACATAATCAGCTCCAGGTCCACACATCCCTAGATCCAGCACTGTGACCTCATTCGGTGGACCTAGCAAGTCAACTAGAGAGATCCAGCACTGTGACCTCATTCGGTGGACCAAGCAAGTCAACTAGAGAGATAAGTGTCACTGAACACAGTCAATATTTCTGCATCCTACTATTAAGCCCCACGAGCTGGAGCACAGTACACACTTGTCGGCAAACACGATAAAATACACGGACACCATATGTATACAAATACTTCTTTTGTTCAATTTCAAATAAAATATCAGTAATGACATTTTCTGAGAAGCATATTTTGTGGGACGAATCCAATCATTTTCTCTGTGTGCTCTGTATTACTCATCACTCCTTGAAATTAATGGTAACCAGGTAACAGATTTGCGTAATTCCTGCTCTTTGGGTCTATTGTGAAAATGTGTTAATAGAATTTTTGGAACTATTTGTAAGAATAAAAAAAAAAAAAAAAACTATTATAAAGAATGAATAGCTAGATATAAAACACAAAATCCATTACAAAGAAAGCTACCTTTCCTTTCTTCAGAGCATTATACACATCTTTATACTGCTGAAATTTCTCCAGCTCAGCCTTCACCAGCACTTGACGTATGTGCATGACTTCTTCAACTGTGAGGGCCAGACATTCCACAGGGTAGCAAAACTCCTCCTGAAATTCAATAGCCTTTATTAACAGCACAAAAACAACAACAGATATTTGTGGAGGTAGAGAATCCATCAACCAGACACCAGTGTTAGTTGCAGAGAAAGAGAAATGTGAATGTCCCCAGGACAGGTCTGGGGAGAGAAGAACTGTCTAATTGGCTCACACAACAAGACCTTAATTAGAGTGTACTTGATCTATACAGGCCGTAGCACTGTACAGAACTAATCTGCAGCACCCCAGAGCAGATTAAGTGATTGTTTGTCTTAAGATAGATTGTATACGGTTTTAAAAAAAAAAAAAAAAAAAAAAAAATGGTCTGAGGTGAACAGATCAGAAAACGGTGTTAGTAAGAATTTCTAAAACTGAGATTTTATGCTGTGGTTAAGAATCAGATGCATAGATAAAAATATAAAAAAAACATAATCTGGACAAAAATTGGCGGCAGGATTTATAATATAGCATCAATGCAACACAAAACACCATGTGTAGTGCACCACAGAATAAAATAACCCCAAGCAGATTGTCATCAGTGATCATCTATGTAAAAGGCAGAACTGGGGCCTAGGTGCCCTAAAACGCTACACCTATGTCTCTGCTAGCACTAATAGCACTACCAATATAAACATTGCAATTTCCCTTGTTCTGCTTTTACATTAGAGGTGCGATATGATTGAAATAAGACACCACAGGGCAAACATTAGCATTTAGTTGCCACGTCACGCAGAATGTATAGTCTTCCCCTTAGCTAGATAACAGTCGTGATTTTTAGCCAGTTGCAAAGGAGTTATTTGAAGATAAAAATGTAATAAAATCGCTCTGATGTACATCAGTCTATGGTGGACAAAAGTCTAAAGTCTTCTTAAAACATACCCCATCGGGTAAATCCATGACCTGCAGTCTCACCTGGTTTGTGGAGAAACAGTAGATGTAAATTTATATATATATATGAGGGCTATACCTTAATAGTATTATATATTTCATTTTCTCTTATCTGTTTCATGTAAATCTTCCTTAAAGCGAACTAGAAAACAGTCCTGTTAGATGTGTTATTGTATTAAACAAAAATCTGAAAGTAAAAATAGAGTCTTGTCAGGAATTAGACGTGAATTTCAAATTGAAGGCCAAATAGCCAAAGTGAAAACAGATCTGACTTTGGGAATTGTTTTAGTTTGTCTATTTTGGCCCAGATTTTGAAATTCACGTTGAATTCCCAGCATTTTACACTTTAGTAAATTACTTGCAATATCTCCACTTTGATTTAACACACACACACGAACCAGAACTGGTGTAAAGTGAAAAGCCATTCAAGTATTTGCTGGAACAAATGAACTATCATTAACTATATATGTAACACACATTCTATGTTAGTCATCAGAAAGGTCACATGGTAATAACATAAATGCTACCGAAGGATAATTACTTCCTGGTTCAGGGTTAGAAGTAAAATATGTTAATCTGCGGATGGATGCAGTAGTCCAACATAATTAGGATTGTGAATAAACAGTTGAGAGATGTAATCAGTGCTACAGAATATGTCAACTCAAATCTGGAATGTTGGAAAAAAAATAATAATAAAAAATCAGACAACAATAATTTGTTGAAATGCCAGATCTGTGTAATACAGGGTCGCTAAACTGTGACAACTCCAGATGTAAAATCTAGTGGAAAAAAAAAATGAGGTTTAAAACAAGCAGAATTTAACCCCTTAACACCGCAGCCAAATGTACAAGTTGTGAACGAAACAAAACGTAAACAAAACCTGGCATTTGCGCTATATGTCTGTCCAACCGTAATTCACCTCTTTCATATTAAATGCACCCCCCTTATTACATATCATTTTATTCAGGGGAAACAGGACTTTCATTTAATATCAAATATTTAGCTATGAAACATAATTTAATATGAAAAAAATGGGAGAAAATAAGATTTTTTTTAATTTTTTTCGTTCTACATGACATTTTAACTGTCAATGTCATAATACTGTTTGCTTTTACTGCAATAAAATACACATATTTGTATTCAGCAAAGTCTCACGTGTAAAACAGTACCCCCTATGTATAGGTTTTATGGTGTTTTGGGAAGTTACAGGGTCAAATATAGCGTGTTACATTTGAAATTGAAATTCGCCAGATTGGTTACGTTGCCTTTGAGACTGTATAGTAGCCCAGGAAATAAATTTACACCCATAATGGCATGCCATTTGCAATAGTAGACGACCCAAGGTATTGCAAATAAGCGATGTCCAGTCTTTTTTAGTAGCCATTTGGTCACAAACACTGGCCAAAGTTAGCGTTCGTATTTGTTTGTTTGTGAAAAATGCAAAAAACGCCAATTTTGGCCAGTGTTTGTGACTAAGTGGCTACTAAAAAAGACTGGACATACCCCATTTGCAATACCTTTGGTTGTCTACTATTGCAAATGGTATGCCATCATAGGGGTAATTTTCATTCTTGGGCTACCATAGGGTCATAAAGGCAACGTAAGCAATCTGGCGAATTTTAATGTGAAAAAAATTAAACACAAGCCTTATATTTGACGCTGTAATTTTTGAAAACACCATAAAACCTGTACATGAGGGGTACTGTTGTACTCAGGAGACTTCGCTGAACACAAATATTTGTGTTTCAAAACAGTAAAAAGTATTGCAGCAATAATATCGTCCCTGTAAGTGCTGTTTGTGCGTGAAAAATTCAAAAAACGTCACTTTTACTGGCGATATCATGGTTGTAATACATTTTACTGTTTTGAAACACTAATATTTGTGTTCAGCGAAGTCTCCCGAGTAAAACAGTACCCCCCATGTACAGGTTTTATGGTGTCTTGGAAAGTTATAGGGTTAAATATAGTGCTAGCAAATTAAATTCCCTATACTTTCGGCATGGGTGGTCAGGCAGGTCCCGCTAATTGTAATTAATTAGGATACCTAATTATGTAAAATTATTACATAAATATATGTGTAGAATTAATATATGTATATATATATACATATGTGTATATATACGTATATATATATATATTTTTTAATATTTTTATTTATATATAGGTATATATATAGTGATATATACGTATATATTTATGTATATAGATATATATATTATTTCGTTCTACGTGTATTTTGATATAAATATATATATATTAATATCACAATACAGTTAGAACGAAATAAAACACATCTATATATTTTTTTATATTTTATTTTTAATTATTTTTTTTATTTAATTGTTTTACGTATTTACATATTTATTTTTTTTATATTATTTATAAATATATATATAACAATAATTATATATATATTTAATCAGTATCAGTCTACGTGTAATTTGATATTAATATATATATATAATTATATATATTAATATTAAAATACACCTAGACGGTGTATGTGTGTGTATGTATATGTGTGTATATATATATACTTAGATTTATTTTCTTTACACTTATTTAACATTTATTTTATTTGATTTCAGCCAGCAGGGGGACCAACTGTCATTACAGTTGGTCCCCCTGCTGGCAATGCCTGAGCCAGCTATACCGGCCATGTGATTGTGAGGTCCTCGCAAGGACCTCACTCTCACATGACCGGGAGGGACCGGAGGAGGAAGATGTGCCGCGGGGGGGCTCCCTGGGAGTCCCCCCAACCGCGATCGCCGGCGTGGGACCGCCGGCGACCGGGTAAGTTACTAAAAACCGGAGGGCGTACTATTACGCCCTGCGGCGTTTAGAGCCGCTTTTAAAAGGACGTAATAGTACGCCCTCCGGTCTTAAGGGGTTAATCATCTCTAAAAAAGGAAAATAACAATAAAATACTGCTATGATGTAATTTAGTTGACCACAGACTGGTCAAATGACAAATTACATTTAACAAAAATGGTCTGTGTTAAAATACAGTAAAAAAAATCTGAAATTGGCTGTACAAGCTTTTTTGGGCTTACAACTCCTAGACGTTATTTTTAATGCTATGGCACAATATAACGACACATAGTGCCCTTATTAGAGACATGTGTTAGGTATACAGTCACCTGTACACCACCCGTACCATTTCATACTATGAGATTAGAATGTTTGATGTGTCAATGTGTTTGCTGTAAATATGTGTATAAATGACTGACCAAATGAAGTGCTTTGTACCTCTTGCACATCAACCCAAAATAGAAGTGATCCTCTTGGCATGTACCTGGCAGCATTTTATTAGGGCAAATTAAATATATTAGATCTCCTATGCTTTTTCCTACTGTACCCCATGGTTTAAATCTTCACATAGTTAAATGAAAGCTTTTAACAATACATCGGTTGGTTGGATGGTTACTGCCAGGGCCGGATTAACGGAATCTTATCGACCAAAAACACTAAAACAGTCATACCTCCCAAGCATCATGTATCTGATGGAGATGGTGCTGGAGAGAAACTCATAGGATGCAGCTATAAGAAAACATATACTCTATGTCTATGCTAATCTCTCTCTAATTTATGCTTTTATCTTTCAAGTAAATCCATAACCCCTAACAGCAGTGTCCAGTGAATCAGGAAATCAATGGGCGCGGTAAAAGGGTGTGCCACTGGCGCGAATCAAATGACCAGACCTGCCAAAAGGGGTGAACATCCCCAAAAAGGGGGCATGTTTGTCCAAAGAATTGGAAGGTCAGCCTGGCATGAATGCATGTCAGGCTGCCTGCCAATCCTGCAGGCTGTCCAACTAAGGGCATACTATGCAGGCAGGACCCTGAGCTTGACAAAAATGCATCTAATGATGCGCTCACGCCATGCTTTCTAAGGACTGTCCCCTAGCACTCACTGGTCCACCAGTCTCCTTACCTTCTTACTAGCAGGCAGAAGTTCCTGGTATATAGTCGGAGACAGTGAAAAGGTGTATGCAGTGAGTGTAGAATAAAGGGGTCATGCCACAGTGTTAGAGAGACCAATGTCTGCATTACCTAAACTAATTTTATTGTCAGCCAGTCCACACAAGTTTTGTTCCCATACATCCCTCTTAAGAACAACTACAGCTTATTGTATTTATTCTGGTAAGTAGAATCATTCCATTCAAGCTTTTTGCAGTAAACACTGTCTTTTCAGAGAAAATAACTCCACTGGCCGCTCCTTAGATGGCTGCTAGAGGTGCTTCCTGGGGCAGTACTGCCTAGTGTGCAGCACTGCCATTCAGTGTCTACACCCTCTGCATGCAGACACTGAACTTTCCTCATAGAGATGCATTGATTGGCCAGGGCTATGTTGGACTTGTGCTGGCTCTGACCCTGATCTGCCTAGTTTAAAGTCTCAGCCAATCCTATGGGGAAGTATTGTAATTTGCTCAGACCACCACTTCTGATGATGTCAGCAGACAGTCTGTTCACAGGCAGAGCCAGCAGCTGCAGACTTGGATACAAGTAATATTTTACTATATTTAGGGAGGCAAGAAGGGGCCAGGGTGGTGGTTTTAACATAATGGGGTCAGAAATACATGATTGTGTTCCTGACCCTATAGTGCGCTCCTTTAAGCAAGAGTATGTGAAGAGTAGTTAAGGTTGCCACCTTTCTTGGAAAAAAAATACCAGCCGTAATCATTTGTATAATTAATTAGTTAAGCGTGACATCGCATGATGTAAATCACAAGGAGTGACATCAGAGAAAATTCTGTAAAATCACCAACAAACTACTCACAGTTTGATTATGCTGTATAGATGGATTGCTCCCAGTGTCTCAGTCTCACAAGTCACCCAGTGTCTCTATGTATCACAGTGTCAGTGTCCCCATGTCGCCCAGTCCCCTAGTTTCCCAGTGTCTGTGTCCCCATTTCTCCCAGTGTCCCAATGTCTCAGTGTGTCCCCATGTCACTAGGATACTGGGGACACGGGAGACCGGGGGAGCCGGGAGACCGGGGGAGCCGGGAGACCGGGGGAGCCGGGAGACCGGGGGAGCCGGGAGACCGGGGAGACCGGGGGAGCCGGGAGACCGGGGAGACAGGGGGAGCCGGGAGACCGGGGAGACAGGGGGACACGGGAGACAGGGGGACACTGGGAGACAGGGGGACACTAGGGACACAGCGACATGGGAACACAGACACTGGGAGACTAGGGGACACTGGCTGGGAGAAAGACACTTGGGGACACTGGGAGACATGGGGACAGTTGTGGACATAGACATGAGGACACTGGGACATATAGGGACACATGGGGTCACTAGGCACACAGAGACATGGGACACAGATACTAGGGACACTGGCTGGGGGACATGGGAACATAGGGACATTGGGAGACATTGGGTCACAGAGATACTGTCTTACAGCATCCCCATGTGTCCTAGTGTCTCAGTGTCCCCATGTTTTCCAGTGTCCCCAAGTGTCTCAGTGTTCCCAGGTCTCCCAGTGTCTGTGTCCTAGTGTCTCAGTGTCCCCTAGTGTCTGTGTCCCCAAGTGTCTCAGTGCCCCCATATGTCCCCTAGTGTCTCAGTGTCCCCATATGTCCCCTAGTGTCTCAGTGTCCCCATATGTCCCCTAGTGTCTCAGTGTCCCCATATGTCCCCTAGTGTCAGTGTCCCCATGTTTTCCAGTGTCCCCAAGTCTCCCAGTGTCTGTGTCCCCATGTGTCCCCTAGTGTCTCAGTGTCCCCATATGTCCCCTAGTGTCTCAGTGTCCCCATATGTCCCCTAGTGTCTCAGTGTCCCCATGTGTCCCTGCTGCCTTTCCCCCCATCCCTCACTTACCTGAGCTGTAGAGCTGCTCTCTGGACTCTGTGCTGTGTTGCTGCTCCCCCAAGGATCAGTGAGTAGTAGAGAGAGGCAGGGATATGCTGTAACTTCCTATCCCTGCCTCTCTCCACACACAGTGACCCCTACTGGCCGGTGCTAGTATTGCAGAGTAATCTATTTATTTTCTCATTTATTCTGAGAAAAATACCTGCATTTGTATTGCTGGTATTACTGCAATACCGGCACGGCCATGCAGCCTCAAATACCGGCTGTGCCAGTAAAATACCAGTCAGGTGGCAAACCTAAGAGTAGTGTCTAAAAAAATAAATAAAAAGAAAATAAAAAAAAATGTTTATTTTTTTTAATGGGCCTATTCCATGGGCCTGGGCCTGGGCCTGGAATTGCAGCTCCATCAGCCCCTATGTTAATCCGTCCCTGGTTACTGCGGTTAGGTGTTTCTACGCTATTATATAATAATAATTATACACTTATTATACATACCGTAATTGGTAAATAGTACAACAAATTGCCAAAAAACTTACTACATATAAAATGCATTGACACAGCCCTACTTAAATGGTTAGCTAGCAGACCATGGGCATTTATGATTGTTCAAGATCTGCCTAGAGTACAGGCTAGTCAGTCTACTCCACAAACAACACAAATAATATCTATTAATATAATGCCTGTCTTTTTGGCTCGAAGATTGATTCTTTATAACTAAACAGAAAGACATGGGTAAAGTTTGGATGACTAAATTTACAATTAGTGTCTACAATACACTCCATAAAAAAACGTAATCTACAGCGCTTATATTCAGATGCCGTAGATCAGTACAGACACAGACAACTGACTGACAATTAGCCTAAGCATTTGATTGATTACAACGCTCTTCAATTCCACCCAGCAACCTGAGCTCCTAGGGCGATGAGTTTGCAACCTGATTTCAATAAACATAGGTATGCGCTATGTAGTCAGCAATATTACAAGATGAATGGGTTTTAATGTCTGAAATGGTTCTGCAGGTCATCTTTCTAATGCACAACAAAGGCATCCAAATCTTCATTACAGAAATCTACAATCCTGAAATGGAGAAAACTGGAAAAACCTGAGGCAAAGGAAAAGGTGCATCAACAAGGCAATAAAAGTTAATATGCATATTTTCTGTTTCTTATAAAATGCTAATGTTTTTATTTGGTTGTTCTCAAATCAAAAAAGATCATAAAGAACAATGCAAACCATAAAGCAACATCACAGTTTTGAATAGAAAATAAAATACAAATACATACGTTTCACCTTTCACCTAAAGCTGACATTTCGTGAGGTTAGCAAGTTATTAAGATGTTGTTTACAAAATGAGCCTCAAGTAGTACACAAAGCAATATGCATCGCTGTCATTGACTGTTCCAAATTATATGTAGTAAAATGAACATTGTGTATCATTGAACATTGTGAACTCCTAGCATGCCTTAAGCATTCTGGCACTGGACTGGAACAGCCCCTCTATTTCACAGTGTATTATCTGTAGAAGTAGACGACGTACAGGCACAAAACAAACTTATTTTTCTGGCACTGTAGTGTTAATAGGTACCCCCCCACCCTCCCTCTGGGCTCTAGGGGAAGGAAGGGGTTAAAGGCTTACCTTTCTCCAGCGCCGGGCTCCCTCGGTGCTGGGGACACTCCTCCCTCTTCTGCCAAATGCGCATGCGCGACAAGAGCCACGCGCGTAGTCAGTCCATAGGAAAGCATTCTCAATGCCTTCCTATGGACGCAAGCGTCTTCTCACTGTTAAAATCACAGTGAGAAGCGCGGAAGAGCCTCTAGCGGCTGTCAAGGAGACAGCCACTAGAGGCTAGATTAACCCAGAGGTAAACATAGCAGTTTCTCTGAAACTGCTATGTTTACAGATGCAGGGTTAACACTAGATGGACCTGGGTGCCTATAGTGGTCCTTTAACCCCTTAAGGACCAAACTTCTGGAATAAAAGGGAATCATGTCATGACCTTTTATTCCAGAAGTTTGGTCCTTAAGGGGTTAAGGGGTTAAAGTATAATGTTTGTAAATTGTTCTGCTTGAGAGGCTTCTCGCACTGTCCTGGGAACTCTACAAGTTCTCTAACCAAGTTCCTCACCCTCATGTTTGTTTAGTGGATAAAATAAATAAAGCTGGAGAAAGTTTGACCTCTGCTTAAAGTGGCTCTGTCATGAATTTTCTCTTTCAGTTTTTTCTTTCCTTATGTACACTGCATATTGAAAAGGGAAACTATGGTCACCCAGACCTCTTTATCTCAGTGAAGTGGTCTGAGTGCATTGTCCTTGTCCTGGAGTTCTTTTAATGATTCACCTGATCTTTCGACCTTGGCACCTCTAGTCTGTTCTCCTCTGTCAGTGAAGTCTTCAATTTAACCTTCTGTGGAATTATTAGACTGATGAATTATGGGTAAACTCACTTAGCAACTAAAAGAGAACTTTGCTTAAAGGGACACTCCAGGCACCCAGACCACTTCTGCTCATTGGAGTGGTCTGGGTGCCAACTCCCACTACCCTTAACCCTGCAAGTGTAATTATTGCAGTTTTTTATAAACTGCAATATTTACATTGCAGGGTTAACTCCACCTCTAGTGGCTGTCTATTAGACAGCCACTAGAGGTCACTTCCTGGGTTCTAGCACAGGTTTCCTGTGCTAGAGCGTCACTGGACGTCCTCACGCTGTGTGAGGACCTCCAGCGTCGCTCAAAACCCCATAGGAAAGCATTGAAATGATTTTTCAATGCTTTCCTATGGGGAGACTTAATGCGCATGCGCGGCATTTCTGCGCATGCGCATTAGGTCTCCTCGCATTAGGTCTTTCCTATGGGGAGACGTAATGCGCATGCGCGGCATTTCTGCGCATGCGCATTAGGTCTCCACCGGCCGACGTAATCACTAGGAGGAGCGTCGCGGAGGCGGAGACAGCGGCGAGGGACATCGCCGCTGTCCCAGGTAAGTGACTGAAGGGGTTTTCACCCCTTCAGTAACCGGGGATTGGTGGGTGGGAGGGAGAGGGACCCTCCAGTGCCAGAAAAACGGATCGTTTTTCTGGCACTGGAGTTTCCCTTTAAGCTTCACGCATTGCCCTACTTTTTATTATGGAAATTAAAAAACTAAGGTGAATTTAAATGAATAAAAACAATGAGAAAGAGGCGAAAAGGATTGATTTAAAGGCAAAACAAGTAAAATGACAGAGCTGCTTTAATGATTTTTTTTTTAATTTTTATCAGCCATCATTATTAATTATTAATAATTGTGATTTTGACATGTCATGGAATTATTGACAAGTAGGTCAATATCTAAAGCTATATTTCTTATGAACTCTGAGCATAACTCATTCAGCTCATTGAAGTGGTCTGGGTGCGGTGTCCCTTTTGCACCTGGTGCTACAATGTAAACATTGCAGTTCCAGAGAACTGCAATGTTTACATTGCAGCACTAAGTCTGCCCTCAGTGGCTGTCTACCAGACAGTCACTGGGGCTGCTTACGGAATTGTAATGGACTTTTGGTCCGTTATCCGACGCTGGACGTCCTCTTGCTGTGTATAAAGACCTTCAGTGTCAGGTTTTTCCTCATAGTAAAGCACTGATTTAATGCTTTCTTATGGGGAGCTCTAATGCACGCGCTGCATTTGCCGCGCATGCGCATTAGACCCCGCTCGGAGGACGGAGGAGGGGGTGGAGCTTCGCACCAGCACCGAAGGACATGTTGCTGGGATAAGGTAAGTATATCCCTAAGTATAAGGCACTACAGTATCCCTTTAACCCAAAATGAGTGCCTAGACAGAGCTATGACCAAAATCAAGAGGGCCTTAACTTTTAAATAATGAACTTACATTACAGGTCTTTCAAACAACAAAGAAAAAGCAGTGTGGTCACTGCAGTGCCAAAATAATATATACAACTCACCTAGTGCAAAAGTGTAGAAGGCAGCTGTGGTTCATCAGCATAAACCGTAATATTCCACTTATTATCCAACTAATTTTAATTCAGCGAATCAAACAATAGTAACCACTAGGCTAAATTTTAATACTGAGGCTCATTTTAAATATATGATTAAATGTTTAGATATAATCAGGTCTATCTAAACATGTTTTCACAAATATAGACATGAAAACACAACAACATCTGACTAACAAGCTATTAAATAATACTGGACACCTGCACTTTGCAAAGACCAAGGCAAGATTATTGTGTGATGTTGCTTTATAAATCTGATGTTCTTTCAAAATATGATTTTGAATTATTTATTTTGCAAGATGATTGGTAGTTCAGCAAATCAAAGAGGTCCACCTCTGCTGTAAAATCACAGAACCAGGAGGTGCAGGTGCCCCTGCTGCTCAAACATAACAGCCGGGGCACCACAAGAACACAGAAGGAGAGAGAAAATAATCATGTTCAACTCCAAACTGAAGATGAATGTGGCAAACCTGGGGGACTCTCCACCTGTTGGTATAAGCTCTCTCACACAGATAAAATATAGCCCCTGCTGCCCCAAACATGGCTGCTTCAATAGGATGAGAACCCAGAGCAGAAGCTGTGTGTATGGTAGAAAATGGTGTTCGGAAGGTCATCCTTGGAAAGAAACTGGTTATCCTAGGAACCTGAATAACAAACAAGGAGGAGAAAAAGGACACGTTTGCCATGTCTGGATCATAACATGGACCTCCTCACAATAAGCAGGTTGAACCGAACTAAGGCTGGTTGAAGATAGACTTCAGCAATGAGGAAGAAATGTGGAGTGATCACACAACGTTCCTAACATTCTTCACCGCATCTTCAACATTCCCAAACCCTCCATGTATCAAAATGTAATAATTGTTTGGCATTGGACAGCAATGCAAAAGAAAAGTTTAGTTCATTCATTTTCACTTACCTTTCCCTCCACTTCATATACATTCTTCAAACGGCAGAGGATAGAAAAAAAAAATATTTCCCAGAACTGTGCAAGAGATCTCCAGCCCCCCTTCCCCTAAGTGCACAGGAGAATTTATGCATCCAGGCAAATGTGCTTACATCACACAGGCATTCTGCCCATATATATGTAAAGCAGGTATTTAACCACATCATGTATATATTTTAGCAACACCTACTATTCGAAAAGAAACATTATTTCTGCTTCTACTAGAATGTTTCAGACTCTGTTTTGATATATTAAAAGGTGAGAGATGTGCATTACTATATCAAACAAATCCAATTTATGATGTAGCAAAATTAATCCAGTGAACCAGTGGATGTGCATTCCTGACTCTATAGAGTTACAAATCACATTTAGGACCTCACCTCCCTTAAAAAAAAAAAACCAAAACCCACCATGGCAATGTACCTACCTGTAAGTAAATTGATAGCTTGATAATGCTGTCGCGGCCAATACGAGCCTGTATGTTCTCTTTTGCACAGTGTAAAAACAAACAAAAAAACACACCTTTATTCTAGCACCGTGCGGGTCTACCAGTGCTGGCTCCACCCAGGCTCTGCCCCGTTGGCTGAGATAAGCAAAACTTACAATCTCAACTTTTCCAAAGCTTTCACATAGAAAAGCATTGGGAGGCTATTGCACATTCGGGGCAAAATGCCGCTCTGCGCAAATCAGCATCTTTTCATAAAGATGCCTTGAATCAATGCATCTCTACTGGGAAAGTTCAGCGTCTCCATGCAGCACTGACCCAGAAAACACCTCTAGTGGCCATCTGAGCCACTGGAGGTGTCCCTAGGCAGCAATGCAAACACTGCATTTTCTCTGAAAAGACAGTGTCTACAACAAAAAGCCTGAAGGTAATGATTCTACTCACCAGAACAACCACAATAAGCTGTAGTTGTTTTGGAGACTATAGTGTCCCTTTAAACATGAAACTACTTATTAACATGGAGAGCAGAATTCAAGATAAAATGTCACTTCAGATGATTTGTAATAATATGTTAATTTATTACTATATCTACAATTATATTTATTTGTGAGGTGTGAAAAAATAAACGTAGAATTGCACAACTCCTTATTCTGCAAATAGGTGCCTCCATCTTCACTCCCTACCAGTCACCTATCAACTGCTAAATAGTTACTATAACTCTGGAAGAAAATGGAGTGTTTCATAAAAAAAATGTTAATACAAAGTTACGGATCATTTTCAAGGTTTTATTCTAGGTGTAAATAAAAGAAAAGTAACAGCTCTTCTTTAAGATATTCTTCACTGCCTTCTAGCAATGCAACCTGGAACTCTGTTATTCAGACTATCTTCTTAAAATAATAATAATAGAAAATGAATTTATTCAAGGAATAGAATTGTACAGTACATGGAACTAGAAGGCTGGTGAATGTCTTTAAAAGGTGCAGTCTTCAAACTTTATGTAACTTAGTAGCAAAAATCAATGTTATGTTAGTGGCACGGTGCAAATCTAACAACGAGTGGTTATAAATACTAATGCTCTAAGCACTATAACAGGTATATTCCTTTCACAGTTTATGGCTTCAAGGATGATTTCTTGCCCTGGTCTCACACTGGTGCACATACAACATACTAATAAATCCAAAACTCCAGTGCATGTGCTAGCATTGCAAAGCTATCTTTACGCTTCTGCACAGTATACAAGTCATATTGCAGGATCTCCGGAATTTCTTATTGGAGAGCTCCTACTGCAGCTGTGTAAATGTAGGACCACAAATAGCATCTCCCATTTTCTCATTTCTTAAAGCATAACTTAAATAATGCAATAAAAAATTGACAGGGTTATTCACTAAAGTGAAAATTGAATTTAAATTATTATTATTTTTAAATTCTTTATTTTTGTACTGTTAGTAATGCAGTGGTGCAACAATATAGGCTTATGCAAATTTCATGAAACTCGTTTCATATGATTTACAGAAAGGCAGAATATGTTAGTTAGAACATGTAGCCATTCAGATATTGGTATCTGATAAGTATGCGGTATCTCAGGGCTATGTGGCTTGGTCACATACTGCCAGGTCACCGTATGTGTATCATCACTTCACCCAGCATCCATTCACTTTGGGGCATTGCCTCCACATGTGGATGTAACTACCTCTCTCCCCACATGTCCTCCAGGATGTGTCCGTTGGGCTGATCTTCATATGATATTGTTTGACCGGGGTGGTGTACCACCTGAGGAGGGTTTTATAGGTTTGTTCCTGGAGGGGGACACAGATGGAGGATCATGAGCTCGCCTCCCAGATGTCCTCCCACTACACGCCCTCCAGTTGTTCCCCCAGGTCAGTCTCCCATTGGTCGGTGTAGCGCAGCACCCTCCACTCGTTGGACTCTGCGCTAATGTGGCCATACAACAGTGATATCAGGCCATGCTGTGCCCTTTCTTGGAAGCACATTGTGGCAAACCTAGCCACTCAGGACAGTAAGAAGACTTTCATGCCTTAGACGGTGTTCGGGACTTTTAAAATGGCTGTCTCCCCTATTGTTAAGCTATGGGGATAAAGCATCCGTTTCCCAAACAGTAATCTGCAACACTGTTCGGGAAATTCCCTAACTACCGAATGAGAGACCACACCGATGAGGTTGTGTGTCTCTCATTAACGGAATGCAACATTGTTTCAATTGATGTTAATGGTTTTCGTGGGTGGCCACCGTTCGTATGCCGTACACGTGGCGGCGGCCATCTTTGTTCGCTAAAAGTTCAGTGGTGTTTGGTCGTCGAGTGCCTGGAACTAAAATCGGTCACTTGACTTCCAAACACCGCTGGACTTCCAGGCCGTTCGGGAGATCCACTCTTTCACCAAAATGCTTAATTTCGGGTAAACTTTCCATTGAGACCTGGTTTAATTAAAACAGAATTCTATATGGCGTTTGGCTATTTCTGCATGGATCTGAGCGGTAATTCGTGAGATTGTACATTCAGATCCCTGCAATCCATTCGTTAAAATCTGTGGGGATTTGTACAAGTTATGGATTTTAATGTAATATACAGCATTTTATTGTACCAACTGTTAATATAATTATCTGTGCCTGCTGATGTCATCACTGTCCCTGTACAGCAGGGGATGCTTGGAAACGACCTTGCATGGTCAGTTTCCCACACAGTCCACCTAATTAAAACCCCTGCTGTATCAGTCTGGAAACCCTGTGCAGGGAAAACCGTATAAATTTGGTGACTTTTCAATAAAGCCCTCAGTTGACTCCCAGACTATGTGTCGTCTAGTCATTGGGAAAAGGGATTATACTACGCTACCTGTGTTCTGTATGCTGAATCTTGGTTACCAGCGGAGAGATCGTGCATTAACCCTAGTTACTCCGCTACACACATCTTTTCAAAGAGTGTCAGAGCGGTTGTGGCCACTGTATGAACCTCCCGACAGGCGGAAAAGTCGCGCACCTGGAGATATGGAAAGTAGTCCTTTGTCAGAAGGGTGGCTAGTTCCTTTAATCGATCATAAGTGACAATCTTGTTGTCCACGTACAGGTGGACGTACCTCCGGAGCCCTGTGTATTCTATACCCTTAAAGTCACGTGTGTTTTGAGGACTGGGGTCATAGGGGAAGGTAGTTTGCTAAGGTGGTATTTGGATACGGTCAGGTCCCATATCCTGACAGAGTTGAGTATGGCCGGGCATGGTTGTATTAAGGAATGTCCTGCTAGTAGCGATTCAATATCTACCCAACATTTTTGTTCGGGGGGGGGGGAGTGCAAGTGTACTATTTGTGCCAGTTGCACTGCAAGATATTATAGCTATAAACGTAGTAATGTCTAGTGCCGTTGTGTAAGGGGAATGGGGATCGCGTTGCGCCCGAGATGATAGTCTGTGCTCTTAGGTTTGAGTTTAGGGCACGTATCGCTGTGATGTACGTCACTAGGAAGCCCTATGTTGTAAGGAGGCCAAACAGATACGGCCACTTCACTCTGTCGAAAGCCTTCTCGGCGTCCAGTGATAGTGCCAGAGAAGGCTTTCCTGATACTCCCATGTGCCATGTGACAATTGAAATTTAAGGCCATAAAAGCCAGACTGAAAGCAGTTATATATTTTTGCAGTTCAGCTATTTTGACTTTAAATTTGAAATTCACTGTTAATTCTCATTGTAGTGAATAACCCTGTCATAGTCAATTCAAGCCTGCAGCATACTTTTAATAGTGCTCATTGTTAAACGTCCACTAGATGGCGACAATGCAGCATGGATATTTATCAAATAATGGATATACACAAATCTCTCATATGTACACTGGAGAAATTCTATTCCAAATAACAACCCATAGTATTATCTGTCTGAGAATTAAACAGCGCAAGAAATACTGTTAATCACAAACAAAAACAAATCCTCAAGAATCTTACAGTGAACATACTGTCACGGTTCTCACCACGACATCCAGACTGCCAGACGAGGTCGCCCCAGAAGTGCCCAATAAGGGATTTGAACCTGGGTACTTTTTAGTCCTGGGCCTGCTGTTTCTCCTCTGAGCCACCATACAGCCTGAAGTTTGTATCTTGCCTTATATCCAGTACTGGGGGCTGGACGTTATTCTGTGGCTGTTCCAAGATTCTCAGCACACCTGTAGCTGATGGCCTCATTAGCCAGGTATAAAACACTGCCTCTCCCAGAAGGCAGTGTCAGTTCCTTGACTCTGGTGATTGGTTTGCTGTTTCCTGTTCTCCAGTTTGCTCTTGACTCCGGCTTGTGTTTTTGTTTATTCTGACTTCTGGCTTCCTCTGACCCGTGGCTTCCCACGACTATTCTCCTGGTTTATCCGTTCCTGTACCGCGACTCGGAATTATCCTGCACAGCCCCTGTGCACCGACTCACAGGCCAGGTGAATTCTTGCCTGACCACCTCGGCCTGTGTTTTCTTGTAAGGGTGAGCATACATCTCTGCCTGCCGGACTCCCAACCCCGGTAAGCCCTGACAGAAGGAACTGACCAATGGAGTCTGCAAAGATGTGCTCACCCCTGTCCCAGCAAGTGTCCAGCCTGGCCCAGATTGTTTCGGAGCTGCAGCGAGAAATTTTATTTCTTAAAGGCACAGTAGGCCCAACCCCGGAACCTGCTTATCCAGAGCCGTCTGTTGTGATGCCTGACAGATTTGACGGTTCCCGTTCCTTCTACACATCATTGAGGATGGATTGTTAGCTCCTGTTTGCCCTGAAACCTAGAACCTACGCCACCGACTTTGTCAAGGTCCGTACTGCTATTAATTTACTTTCTGGGCGGATTAAAGAGTGGGCATACCAGAAGCTGCAGGGGAAAAGCACTGTCTTGGACAGCTGGGAGTCGTTCATGACCGCAATGGACTCTCAGTGCGTTGCCTCCAGGAAAGCTACTCCCAAGTTTGCTCCATGTACCCGCAGATCTCGGTTACCTAGAGAAAAGGACTTTAAACGCACATACCAAGTCCCCATCATGTTGCAGCGTGGACCCACCTTCAGGGACCTGCCTTGTCACTCTGATTGTACTCAAGCAAGCCGTGAAACTCCAGTGGACAGGGAGGAACCCATGGAGATTGGATTTACCCAAACTAGGTTGTCGTCTAAGGAGAGAGACCTTAGGAGAGGGTGTGGCATATGTTTCTACTGTGGAGAAAGAGGGCACTTTATCTCCCTCTGCCCTACTCGCCCACCTCTGCCTAAAACTGTTCAAGTAGGTACTGTCTGTACCCGTCCTGTCATCCCGGCAACACAGCCTGGAATCTGCCAAGGTTGCTGTCTAGCCTGTCCTCGTTCCGTGACACAAAAGGGAACCCAGACCAACACATCAACACAGCCAGTACTTCTGAGAAAGTCCCTCCTCCAGCTCCAGAAACGTCTATACCTTTATCCGAAGAAACACCTGTTCAAGCAAGCACCATCACCACTTCCTGCCTTGCCAAATAAGTTATTTCACCTGACTGCACATATGCTTCTAATGGCACTGTTGTATGTAAACAGGATCTTGAGGTGTTCGAGAAAGCATTGCAAGCTGTGAATGCCTCCCCTGTGGGAACTACTAAAGCAATGGCTACTGTGTTTCCTAAATATCTGGAAGATCGTACATATGGCATGGATGCCTATGGGAGAACGTACCTCCTACCAGAGAATGTTTTTGACCTTTCAGAGGAAGAGGGTGAATCCAACCTCTACAAAGAACCTGTTCACGCGTAGAGGTCGTTCTTGAAGGGGGGTACTGTCACGGTTCTCACTGCGACATCCAGACTGCCAGACAAGGTCGCCCCAGAAGTGCCCAATAAGGGATTTGAACCTGGGTACTTTTTAGTCCTGGGCCTGCTGTTTCTCCTCTGAGCCACCATACAGCCTGAAGTTTGTATCTTGCCTTGTATCCAGTACTGGGGGCTGGACGTTATTCTGTGGCTGTTCCAAGATTCTCAGCACACCTGTAGCTGATGGCCTCATTAGCCAGGTATAAAACACTGCCTCTCCCAGAAGGCAGTGTCAGTTCCTTGACTCTGGTGATTGGTTTGCGGTTTCCTGTTCTCCAGTTTGCTCTTGACTCCGGCTTGTGTTTTAGTTTATTCTGACTTCTGGCTTCCTCTAACCCTTGGCTTCCCACGACTATTCTCCGAGGTGGTCGACTCCCAACCCAGGTAAGCCCTGACACATACAAAGCGATAAGACAAGAAACAAACATCAGCCGGCCTTCCTTCACTCTAGTTCTAATTCTCTAGACGGGAGGGGGAGCAGAGAGGGGCATCTTAAGTCATTACCGAGGGCAACCATCCTGCCCAAAAGTCAACATGTTACTTTAATTCTCCCCCAGGTCATCTAATGCACAGACGAAAGGCTATGTATTTGTTTTGCATAGCTCAAGTGAATTTTATGACACACTTGCACTGCGTTTATTGTGACATCTCTGATGTCCCCATAAGTTGTTTTAGTGGGAATGTGTTTTTGTAGAGTGGCTGTTTATGGTGTAGTGTGCCTGTGAATGGGTCTGTTTGTAGTATACTAGGAATGTCTATGAGCTGTAGAGAATGTGTGTATATAAGGGCTATATATTGTGTTTTAATAGCAGCTGCAGTGTGTATCTAGGGGATGAAGTTGGTATTTTTACAGGAGCTGTAGCATGTATGTATAATGCGTGTATATAGGGGCAGCATTTCCTTATTTCCCTAGTGGTCTAGTGTATGTGTTCAGCACTTAGCGCTGTGTTTCTCTTCTGAGCTCTGATCCTACAGCTAGCTTAAGAGTATTAACATGGTAACCCCTAGCAATGCACTGCACTGTCAGAGATTACAAGAGAAATGACTTTGTTCTGCACCAGCAAAGATGCTCTCTGCTCCCCCACCTATGAAATCTGGGTGATCTTTCATATCCCCCATCAGCCCTTGAAGAGACAGAGCTCTCTCCTTCCCACAGAGACAGTTCTGCCTCTTTGAGCCGGTGCTGCCCTTCAAGGCGCCACTTGGCATTCACCAGTTTTGCCTGGTGACCAGTCCAGGCATGGACTTAAGGCCCAGGAATAGTAGATTGTGAGCAGGGCAATGATTCAAGGTAAGGCAATTTTTAAAACTAAAATATACATAAAAACTTGAATTCATTATTTAGGGGATAAAGCATTTAATCAAAACCTAAAGGCATTCCCCATGCATTGTATTTAAATTACTGAAAGATTATATTACTTATATACGTTTCTCACTTTCAAAGGAAACAGGCTGGAGATGGTTGACCATACGTCAAAAACAAGAAACACTAGAAATGAATGCCAATTGGATGAATGATCCCCTGGTTCTTTTAGAGGGAAATGGGAAGAGTCGTACCAGTGAAATAAGACTTCCACCTGCGTCGTGGTACATTATTAGTCCATGGATATAGACTTACAACAGTTTACAATCCTGCAGGTCATGCACCTCTCATAATCATTCATTTCCAGAGATGATAGAGGACTTTGGGATGTACAGTTTCATGCGGCTTAGCTGTGATCTCCACATTATAAAACTATTGTATGGACATTTAACGAACATGAAGCATCGTAAGTCAATTTACTGTGTCAGATGAAGTATTTTTTATTTTTTTTTTTAACTAAGAGAATAAAAGCAAACACAGAACATATAAAACAATGTCTGAAAGCCATCAACACTCACCATGAGTTAGTGAGTTTAACTTACCAGAGATCTGGAGCTCTGTCGGGATGGGGGGAGAAACTGTCGTACATTGGTTGGAGTCTCCTTCTCTATGGAGTGCCTTCTCTGTGGAGCCTGGCGCCTCTCAGGTTGAGGTGTTGAGGAAATGGGTAAAAATTTAGGGGGTGCTGTAAAAAAACAACCAAACAAAAATATTTCTCACCTTTTAAGATGAAATCTAGTTGATGTTCCAGCATATGTATTTGCATTTATATCATACTCTATCGCCATGTAAAATTAGAAGAGGATTATTAGAAAGAGATTATGCTGTTCCTTAGTCAGCTGACCCGCTCAGCCAATCACTGTTGCATATTTCTGCTCAGGCTAATGATTTCTCATTAAGTGAATGAAGTAGTTATAGTGCCTAGAGTATCCCTTTAACACATGGGAAGGGAAGGAAAGGCAAGCAAGAAAATAGAAGCCACTAAAAAAATTACAGTAAGATTTAAAAAAATGTCAGTAAAAATTCTGATTTACAAGGAATTTGTTATGCACTAGGGCTGCAAACGGATCTTCGGTAAAAAGAATATTATCTTCTAAAAAAAGATTAAATGTGAACTAAGAAGAGATTTATTAGCAGTTTACCAAGGGACTGCAAATTGAAGGCTAAAGTAGATTACTTCAGAAATATTCTCCCACTTAACTAGGTGTTCAGCTTTGGCAGCTAGTTTGGTTTAAATAAAACCATTTCCTTGTCAATAACTGTGTTATTGGAATAACCACGATAGTATTTCTACAAATAGACAGGAAGTAAATAAAGGTTTAAAGAAGCAAAGAAGCTGGCCTGAACAACAAAACCATCATACGGAGGATGGAAATGAAAAATAGAAAGCGAGATAATCAATCTCATTTTGCATTTACGTACTTTTTCTGCCTGGTGCAGCTTCTGGTGACGTATCTTCAAGCTGGGAATTAGAAATACTGCTACTGCTGCTTTTGGCCTTTTGCACCAAGTCCTCCTAGAACAAACAAATCAAGTACAAGACACAGACAGCATCAGTATATCTCCTGGCATCGGGTCTATGGAGACTATTGAGAATATACCACCAGGCAGACAGAGAGGATCTCTGCAGTGTGGGATGTACAATATAAAGAATTCAAGCTGGGAATCTCAGCAATGCCATACTGAATTACACACAAAGCAACTTGCTTCCAATCCGTCTGTGTAAACTATATTAATAGAGCTCCAGAACAGAAAACGATTCACTGAAATTGTGATATGTTTCATAGCAAAATAGGACATCTCGAGGCTCATTATAGCAGTGTTCTTTTTCGCGACACCTTATTCCATGACGATGCAAATGACAATTTCCATGTAAAGAAACACTCAAATAACAGTGACCCATTTATACTGTTGCTAAGTTGTGTTTACGAAAGTTACAAAAAATAGAAATGGTTGGAAGTAGACAAAGATGCTATATACATGTGCTTTTTATTCATATAAAAGGAGAGCAGCAATGTCTGGACATTAGACTGGAAAAAAATTGTGTTAGCCTTTTTCATGAAATGCTCAGTTTTCAGTTAAAAAAAAAATATTGAAGATAATTACATTATAATCCAGTTCATACAATGTAACCCAGGGCAAACATTGAAAATGAAGAGGTAAAACAGACACATTGTTTCATTTCTCTTTTCAGTTTTTACTATACTTTGCCACAAAGCAACTGCTATACTAGAGTATAGTATACTGGAGTACATAAATGGAGCAAAACTAAAATATTGCACATCTCCTTTTAAGATGAGCTCCGAATCAGTCCATATTCTTCATAAAAGCTACTGCATATATACCACTGTATTTTATAATGAAAAGAAAAAAAAGAAAAAACGTTCCCTTTTAAGTGTTATTTTGGCACGCTAAACTACTTTGACCTGGAAATCAGTGTGTTCAAAACCAGCTCACCCCAGCTTCCAATGTGTCCTACTGTCTCTGAGACAGGGCTCAGCACTGTTTGGAACTGAAGCTATAGCACGATTGAAACCATGAGCCAGTAAAAAGAAATGAATAAATACTAATCTGCTTTTAGTTAGTCTGTAACTGTGGAGTACATCCCCCTCACCAACAAACTGGTATTATTAGACACAGTGCCATATTTCTTCAAAGCAGAATTATTTTGCTGCCACACAGATAAGATGGAGTGGATTGCATCATCAAATTAAAGAGATAAGCCTTTATACAATTATTTTCTTAATTCAATATAAACATTATTTTTAATGTGGTAATCTTATGTAGTGTAAATTCGTTCTTGGTCTGCCCAGGTGATAGTTTGTAAAGGTGGAATTGGCTGATAGGGGGCATACCAGAGATGTATGCATTAGGAATGATGGGGCGATGGTAAAGCCCTCCAAAAAAGTGATTGCATCAGTGGCATTCTTGCACTAAAAGGTTGTTTGGCCGCCACATTGTTACGACCCTTACAGGATGGCACATGAAAACAGCATTTCAGAAGTGCAAAATGCCTAGAGTTGCTGTTGTGCAGCATGAAAATATCTGATTATGCTTATTGGGAACAGGGGGCTCCAATTTGACCAGTTTGTCAGCTTGTTATCCAGATAAGAGAAACCCAGACAGGGGGAATTGCTTGGATTTGCCCTTATAATTCAGAAATGGCAAAAATGAAAGCGTTGTGTGTCATTTGACGAATATAAACCATAGATTACCAACAAAAGGATGATAACAAGTGATGTACTGCCAGAAAAGGATGGTGTTGGAATATTGATGGGAAAAGAAACAGGACTGAAGCAGACAGATTAAAATGGGAATAGTGTGCTCCCTAGGGTTGTAGACTGGGAGCAGTAATAGAGATCTCAGTATACTCATTGCTCCAAATCACACTGAAATATACCAGGAACTGCTCTAGGTGAATCAGAAGCATACGGACAGTCATGTTCACACATGTACGCACTATTTAAGATATTGCTCACAACATAAATTACCATAATGTAACAAGTGATACGGAGTCCTGAAGACATTTCTATTTGTGAATACAAGCTGTTCCTGGACACATCCTATGTGTCAGTCCAAAAGAACCCAAACAGCCCACTCCTTGAATTTGCATGAACAGGAATTGCATGAGTCAGTAATTCTGTATACCCATGCCAGACCATTACCACACCAGGCTCTAACTGTGAATGCAGCAACTACCCAAACATAGCATTCATAGCATAGAATATGGGCACCATATTAATTACGTTTCATGGCTACCTGAGGTTACCTGAACCAAGAGTTTTCAATACTTTCCCAGATACATGTTAGCACAGTGCAATATAATGGAAGAATTGCAATAGGACTTTGGATTTTGCCTTTCTTGTTCTAGGTATGACTATTATAATTCTTATCTGATACATTTCAACCATAAAAGATAGCGTTTATGGAAAAAATGTGTATATTGAGATTAAACAGACACTGAATCAAAATTTTAAAAAAATCTTTAAATACCACCCACCCCCCTCAAAAAAAACAACCAAAAAAAAAATAAAGAAAACCAAATTAAAAGTTCAAAATACAGAATAAAAAAATACAAGGGAGTGTCAAGTAAAAGGCTAAAGCATACTAATAACTCTCTAACTGGGAACTATGGATTTTAAAATTAAACTACTTTATAAAAGGAATGAGCAATAGTCATAACTATTATCAAAAGCCACGTACATTATAGTAGCTACAGTTATACAGAGACTAAAACATTACGTCTTCAAAAATAACAACTATAAACAATGCTCTAATGATTCTGCACTTTATCAAAGGACCACTATAGGCACCCAGACCACTTCAGCTCAATAAAGTGGTCTGGGTGCCAGGTCCCCCTAGTTTTAACCCTGCAGCTGAAAACATAGTGTATACACTGTCTGCAGGGTTAATCCAGCTTCTAGTGGCTGTCTCCTTGACAGCCACTGGAGGCTGCTTCCACGATTTACACTGGAACGGAGACCAGCGTCAAATAACAGGGTATGCAGTATTTAAAGAGACACTATTGGCACCAAAACAACAAATTACGTTTTGGTGTATAGATCATGCCTCACCAGTTTCACTGATTATTTCTCTGCCATTTAGGAGGTAAATCACTTTGTATATACAGTCCTTGAAACAACTCCCTGCAAGTGACTTGCACAGCCTTCCTAAACACTGCCTGAATCTAACCTAGATATTTTAAATTCCTGTATTGGGCAGTATGTTTAATCCAGAATTGATTTGCTCCCCGCAGGACCCTCTTGTGTGTGATTAAAGTTTAAGTTACAGAAAATGGTATAACAACTTCTAAAGTAAGTTAACATCTGATTGAAAAATGTAAAAACATGTGACAGTCACAGCCAGGGGAGGTGTGGCTAGGGCTGCATAAACTGAAACAAAAGTGATTTAACCACTAAATGGCATTGAATTGAGCAGTGCATCTGTTGCGTCATGATCTATACAGCAAAACAGCTTCAAAAGCTAAAGTTGTTTTCATGCCTTTTATATACATTAAAGTTATTTTACAGACTGATGAATAATATAGCACTTTATATTTAACATTCGCTATTCTTTTAAGACAATTCCCGGAAGCTACAAATGCCATGGCTTTAAGGGGAACCTGCCAGCTGTCTAGACTTGTGAACGTAAAAGGAACACAGCCATGTCTTTTCAGAGAATGACAAACCAGTAGGAGAGGTGGTGACAAGCGATGTTTACGCTGTAGACTGATGACAAAACATTCTTCACAGTTTAACTGTTCTTCTGTGTTGGAGAAAAGAAAATCCAAAACAACTACCGGTACCTAATGTAAGACTGGTTTAGATGTGATGATGCGGAACACATACAATGACATGCACTTTGCTAAATGACATTTTACAAGGCATACACATACAGTCACAAAGTGCTCTGAATCTAACAGCAGGATATCTCACCTCAGACTCTGAGCTATCAAATTCCGCCAGTGCTGGGGCCTTCAGTAACTTCTTTCTCTGAACGGGAACCTGTTTTGGGCGACTAATCATCTGGGTTGGCTGCATCACATCCCCATTTAACACTGGTCGGTCTGCAACCGAGATCGGTCTAGAGACTTCAGGGATCGACACATCTAAGATAATGAAACATGGCAACATTCAGCTTCTGCAATGTATTTGAGCGAAATCACAGTATTATCAAATAATCCGTCATATTAACATCTTAACGCTTAACGCGACAACTAGTGTGCTCTTTGGAACAGCTGATAGTATAAAGATATAAGCAAATACAATTATAACGGTAGCAAATCACTTAATAATATAACTGAGATTTAAAAAAAAGCCTATTTCGTTGTTTCAATACATGCTTTTAACGACTTAATGTTCTATCACTAATCACAAGTTATGATGTATTGCAGACACCTCTGACTGGAAGAGAACTGTGCTACCGGTTTAAGAACCTAGCAGACTCATGCCAACAAGAGTGAAAGTGCTAATATTTTGCACTGTTTAGACTTAAGGATTCAAATTGAATTCCAAATTCTAGCCCAAAATATCGAAACTGAAAGTTTAGCTAAATTGGAGAATTTTCTCAATTAGTCAATTGTGGCCCAAAATCTGAACTTTATTTTACATCTATTCTGAATAACTCTGTTTAATATCTATAAGATAACAGAATCGGGTCACTTCTAGTTCTAGATCAAACAGGGATATCTAGCTTTTGGTCACCACAAATCTACAGCATAATGTTTGATTGTAAGTAAGCAATTAAGTAAGATTACCCAAAGTGTCTTATTATCAAGACATTAAGGAAAATAAACAAAACAAAAAAAATCTGAAGGTGTAAAATATAATTTCACATCTTTTTACCCAGAAAGCAAATTGTTTTGTGTTGCAGTGCTTTTCCGAGTTCCAAATTTTTATGAAAGAAAGCTGCTTGTTAGGTCAGAAATATCAGCCTATTACGAGCTGTTACGAACTGGACGTTCTCTGAATAAAATGGTAAAATAGCTAATTGCACGTCTTCTGTCAGTACAGTGTCACCAAATATGTTGGGGTGTCACAAATAAATAGATAATTCTCAAACCTGCATATCTTGTATTTATGGAAGTGTCAGTAAAATATATGTTTACCTCTCCTATGAGATGGCTGCCATTATTAACACATGTGGCTTGATGAGATCGGAAGGCAGAGAGCTATATATTAAAAAGGTTGAAGAAATAATTTGAGGATACACTTAAATCTATGCACCAAAGTGCATAGGTAAATAGGTATTATGTAGAATGACACTATCTTTTTTCACATGACTGGAAAGCATTAACCTTAAAGAGACATTCCAAGCATCATAACCACTATATATTATTGAAATTGTTATGGTGACTGGAGTACACTGGTACAATCACACTGTTCAGTGTTAAACTGTTCTCATATGGTTTGACATTGAATGAGGATCTCTGGAATGTTCATTTTGTGCACAGCGCATTGGCAACAAATCTTGGTATTTCCTTATTTTACATATGGCTTGAAAATATATAAACTGATAGTTCGGTTGACCTGTTTTTCAGCTGTCTATAACTGATCTTCCTTTCTGGTTTAGGGCTTGTGTTTCAGTTAAAGCAGAATTCCAGTAAATATGGAACTCATAAATCCCACTGCAAAGATGTTTCACTGATGATAATGTCGCATGAAAGATATATATATATATATATATATATAATTATTTATTTTTTTTAAATGTATTTATCACTGGCATTTATAAAGCGCCAACATATTCCACAGAGCTGTACAATTGGGAAAGACAACACAATAAGAACAGACCGATACAAAAGGTAGAGAGCCACGCCCAGGAGCTTACAATCTAAAGGTTAAACTTGGGAGATGAGACAAGAGGTAGCAGAGGGATTTGTATGTGATGGCAGAGAGAGTTAATAGTAGAACTGCAGCAGCTGATAACATGTGAAGGGAACCAGGAGATGATTGGCTGTGGTTCCAAACGGGTATGTTTCTTTCCAAGCCAGTTTTGTGAATGGGGAGTCAGTGATTGGTTGAGAGCATAAGCCGAATGTAAATGAGTGAAAACATGTGACTGGTGCCTAGTGTGGATCCAACACTTTACCTATATATTCTCATAATAATCCTTATACTGGCAGCAAACAGAGCTGGTCTAAGCAACCTCACTCTAAGGGCTACCTCAGTGTGACATTGTTATACAGTAAAATATAAAGGAACAACCATTCAAGTAGGTGTCATGAATTGATCAGGTGGTCCCTGGAGCTGGTTTACCGTCAGAGATTAAGCCGTTCACAGTTCAACCCAAAAGTCTGTGTTTCTGTGCCAGACTACTCTGCCCCTCTGTCCTTCCGCTATCTGAAATCTTAGATGACTGAAGGTTCGGGCAGCATTGGACAGGGGCACTGCTGATTGGTTTAAAGAAGTCAGCTGATGCTCTAAGCCAGTTAGTACCTCCCCATTCATACATATCTTATTTATGAATAAGGACCTACTGATTGGCTTAGAGCGTCAGCTGACTGACCTAACCCAATCAGCCCTGCCTGAGCCTTCTGTTATCTAAGATTTCAGAAAGCGAAAAGATAGAGGGGCAGAGAATTTCTGGTGCCAGAAAATAGACATTTAGGTTAAACCATTCGTAAAAAGATGTTCCACTGATCATAAATCGCATGAAAAGTTCATCGGTACACGAATTCGTGAATGGTTTAACCCCTAAAGGTGAGCCAAGACCAGGGACCTACTGGCACCATAACAACTCAATTTAAATGGAACAGACAGGATATAAACGATTAAAGTTATTTCAAACCACACATTTCGGCAATTTGCTTTTAGGTAAAATGTTTGACATAAAATTCCAGCAGTGCTATTCTATGATATCTACAATGATCTCAGTAGCGGTATCCCTGTATAGTATTAAAAATAAAAATACTTCACAGATTTGTTGAGAAGCGCAACACCAACAAAATTAAGGACTTAAATCCAAATCCAAAAATACACAAGTCAAAACAGACCTACATATGATACAACATCACAATGAAAACTTAGTTTGAAGATAAATATATTACATTTTTAAAGTACATTTTAGATTATTCTAGTGCTACCAGGTAGATGAAATATCAAGATTTACAAAATAGGATATACCGTAATACATAATTTATATCTCAATTTAACGTGTTAGTGATGAATGACTTTTTACATTGTCTTAAAGGGGCATGCTAACAGAATGATTTGCTCAACACGTTCAACACCACAGCAGAGAGCATAACAATTCCAAAAAACAAAAAAAACTATAAACACACACCTTTACTAAGTCGATCTGTAACAACTACATTTCACAGCAATTAATCTGTAACAACTATATTTCACAGCACAGATTGAGTGTCATTGCCGATCATAGCTTATAGACAGCTTGCGATACAATTTAAAGCAACACTGTCGTTGTGCAGATTTATTTTTAAACTAATCATTTTTGTATCTCTATTTTCCCTTGTTTTTTTTAATTCTTTATTTTTTTCATAACACATTGGTTGTCAACACATAGGATCATAAAGTTTATTCCAAATGAGTTCGACATTAACAGCGTATCAACAAATGCAGTAGGTATCATGCGAGTGAAAGAGCTGCAGTGTATAGTGCCTAAGTATGAATGTGAAATGTAGGTTTTGATTTTTAATAATATAAAACCTGCCTAAGAGTCATGTGAGTGAAAGTACCACCGGAGCACATACCAAAGGTGCTATAAAAAAAGTTAGTTGTGTCCAGGGTTTGGTATGAGGTTATAGGACCTGAATGCAGCCAAGAATAAGGGAAGGAATGGGGGAGTGTATTAATATTATAGCCACCAATTGCGTGGTTGGTAATCTGCTCAGAGGTTATGCTGTGGGCATACTGGTGGAGGGTTTGGGCTCATCAGCCCCTATCTCAAGGAAAATTGCAGTGTTTGTACACTACCCTGTATCCCCACTAACCGAGAGCTCACAAGAGGAATAAGATTAGACAGTGGTATTGTTATGGCAAAAGTAAATAAACTAAATACACAAAAGAGGAGGAGAAAGCAACAATAACGTTTTGATGTCACTGAAATGGTAACTTTGGACTAGTCTCTGGATGTTAAGGGAATCTTGGTGAAGGGTATAGCAGCCGCTTGGGCCCGATATTCTTCCCGTCAGATCACTGTTCCGGTGGATGAAGTGGGTTTTGCATCTCGTGGTGTGAACTCCCTTATCTTATCCAAGTCTATTTGCGACAGGCTCCTGCCTTGAGCGGCTGTCAGGGGGTGATTCCTGTGATTGTCCGCCGGTGGTCCTCTAGCTCCTGGTAGGTTCCTGCACACAGAGTAGTGCTGTTCGCTGTAATTAGGACCGTGCGAGGTGGGCCCCAGCGATATGACACCCCTTTATTGTGGAGCAGTGGCCGCAGGGACGGGTGCCACAGGGGAGTGCTTCTTGACATATCCGGGAAAAAGAGTAGTGAGGCGCCCTCAAAGGCAATGAGGGTCTTTCTTCTCACCGCATCCTGTAGTAGGGCCTTGTCCTGCAGAGAACTAAAGAGGAGAATGAGGTCTGGAGTAGCTACGGCGGTGCACTGGGTTGCTTAGGCAGATGGAACATACCGTTGAGCTTCACGGCTTTGCTGTGTTTCGGCGGTAGGTGGGCCGCGAAGAGCCGCCTGAGAAAGTGTGGAAAGTCTGGCAGTCCCACCGTTTCCGACACCCTCCTGAGTTTCGAGATATGTGTGAGCCACTGGTCTTCCATGGCGTCGATCTAGGTGTCAATTCTTTGTTGGTGCTGATGCCGGCTGTCTTGAGTGCTCTCGAGTTGGACCATTTTGGCAGTCACACTTTTGACGGCCTTCTTGAAGGGAGCCAAATCTCCTGCTAAGTTCTCACGAAGTTCAGCGAACATCACTTTGAGTTGGCCCGTCGTGACAGGGTCCCGGTCTGCCACCAGTGGGGTATGTCCCTTTTTAGCAGTAAATGAGGCACTCTCCATCGGGGCAATAGCCATGTCGTCCGAGGAATAGGATGAGCCCTTATCCGCGAGTGCCATATTGTCCCAAGTGGCCCTCTGTGAACTCCAGAATATATCGCCGATATCACTGCTCAATGGGCTCTGGTCGGGCTTGTGCTTTTTATTTTTACTACCCATGTGCATACCACCAGCCAAGGGACTATTTTCAGCAAGAGTAGGTGACCGCTTTCTCCCCAATTTCAGCCGTTTTTGGGTAGCTTCGTATGGAGCTCAGAAAGTATGCGACCGTCCAGGCTTACAGCTAGGCTTGTTTTTATTTTATTTGGAGTGTGATCTTTGGCAATGGGCAGATCTTAAAATTAAACACAGGAGGCTCATAAAAGTTCTAGCAGGCTATTAACAGCACAGGAGATAAGAAATTCTAAATTAAACAGAATGTGAAATAAAGGAAGTTTAAACATTAGATGTCACTAATTCTACAGAAGGTTAAACTGCAAACATCATGGACAAAGGAGCACAGAGTATTTGCACTCTGATACGAAGATCCAACACGAGGAAGAAAAGCTACTTAAAATAAATATAGGCAAGTGTAAATATAATCATTAATATACAAGGGCATAAGGAAAGGAAAACTGAAAGAAACCCCCACCCCTTAAAGAAATATGACAGTGCCACTTTAATATTGAAGATTTTAATGTAAATGATCAGTTCTTTTTGCTGCTCCTATGTTAGGTTTGGCAGTTGTACCTTAAAACATTCCTTGTATTATGACATCACTAAGTGAGGATTCCATAGAACACACAATACCAGAGTGAAATAAGAATGATCATTGGCTAGAAAGTCTGGTGCCACATGGAACATTGGTAACAAAATCACAAGCTATGCAGAGATAGTTTAAATCTTTTTAAACAAAGCAATTAAATTGTAAGAAATGCAATGATAGCTATTAGAAATCCTGCCTTTAACACATCTGAGTGTTATTGTGTATGTGTGTGTGTGTGTGTGTTGGATATCGACCTTTACACCATTAAAATGCACAGTTTACATAATGTTTAGGAGTTTGGAAAAAGATGGGAGTGCAGGTTAATGTGACCTTTTATTTGCCTATAATGGCAAATCTGAATTCCCAAAATGTGAAGTCTACAAGGAATCATCAGCAGTATTTACACGTATTCATCATTACACTAAAATATCAGGTTACATCAGACATTGACACTACTTTTGATACTACGACTGACTTCTTCTATTTCCTACTCCATCTCCTTTCTTTACTCTCCATTTTGGACTCTGCTAAACCCTGGGAAATGTTACACAAGTTTGCCGTTATATACATGGGCTATGAATTAATACTCACTTCCCTGTGTATGCTATTCGATGTGCTGGGTCGTAGGAGGGTTGGTCATTTACTTTCGGTGCTAAAGATCCCAGAGATTGTACATAGCAGATACTCTTTTGAGCGTTTAATTGATCCACAGCTTGTTTTCGAATAAGAGGACATTTCATTTAACTTGCTTCAATATGCTAGAATTGTACAGTAATTCTCAACTAGTAACTAGCATTATTTTGTTTCTCCACCTTTTAATTACCGGTAGTCTGCTGTCCCATATAATTTCGCTTTGTACCACTTCCTGGCTCTGACGACATTTCTTATATGGATGAATGCTTATTTATCATGTCGAACTCATTAGCAACTTTTTTTTTTTAAATTATGCACTACCTGTCTTGAATTGACACATTTGCAATAAATTGTGTTATGGTTTGATGACTATAAAAACTCAAGAGATAATTTTGAATTTCACGTAACTGATTACAAAAATCTAAATTACTTTGTTATACAGATAAAAATAACAACTTATAGTCACGAGAACACAGCAACAAATTCTGTACAAACCACACAAACAGGAGCAAAAAGAAGGAATGGGTAGACAGATGAAAAGTCGCACTATTTCTTTCATGGTCATTAAATGATCGAGTATAATGTTAATAAGGTCACACACCGAAAAATGAAGCTTTCTGGTAGGTTGGCAAGTATAGTTGTTGCAAAGGAGTACATTTTCCAGTGACATCTGCCAGATAAATACATGTGTACCCTGATCACATTCTGGTGGGATATTGTATGGATATGGACAGCTCTAGCATGACAAAAGACTTCCGATGTCCATGCAAATGTTTTTGATTTGGCTACTGTGACCCGACAACTCACGGCACAGAATGCTGTCACCATACAACTCGATAGGACAGAATGCTGTCACCATAGAATGACAGGGGCATGATCTATATATTAAAACTGCTTCATTAAGCTTAAAGGGACACTATAGCCACCAGAACAACTACAGTTTATTGTATTTGTTCTGGTGAGTAGAATCATTCCCTTCAAGCTTTTTGCAGTAAACACTGTGTTTTCACAGAAAATGCCATGTTTTCATTACAGTCTAGGGATAACTCCACTGGCCACATCTCAGATGGCAACTAGAGATGCTTCCTGTGGCAGTGTTGCACATTGTGCAGCACTGCCATTCATTGTATCCACCCTCTGCATGCAGACACTGAACTTTCCTCATATAGATGCATTGATGCAATATATTTCTATGAGAAAATGCTGGTCAGGGCTGTGTTTGGTTTGTGCTGGCTCTGCCCCTGATTTGCCTCCTTGACAGTGTCAGCCAATCCTATGTGAAAGCACTGTGATAGGCTCAGAGAATCATTTCTGATTATGTCAGCCAAGCAGGCAGATCAGGGGCAGAGCCAGAAGCTGCAGACTTGAATAAAAGTAAAATTGTATTATATTTAGGTTGGGTCAGATACAGGTTTGTGTTCCTGATCCTATAGTGTCTCTTTAAATCACAGCAAGGATTAATGTGAAAATGCATTCCACAGGAACAGATTTCTGTTTGCATTACGTACTTTGAGCCTTGAGTTTGAAAACTCTTCATACTGCCATACTTTCAGTTATTCTGTAGTATCTGGCAGGACAATACAATGCATGCCTGGCTTATATAAGTATCGTTTTTTTTTTGTTTTTTTAAACTCCATTTCACATAGGTTCATAAAAAAGCTTCACTCATTGGTGTGCTGTCTTATGAATAAAAAAAAAAGTTAATTATCTCACACTGGATGCATGCAATCACATTCTTGCAAATATAAATGCTGCCCAGGTTACCCTGAACTGGTATCCTGAAAAACTAGAGAACACTTCTATAAACTATCAGTTGTAAATCCTTTGACCATGAAAGAAGGTTACATTTTTTTAACTGTGTGCAATTTTCACAAATGAACCACATTGAACAGGTGTTACAACAACCATAACATAGTGCCAGGTGCAAGTTTTACCTGACAAGTCAAAACTGTAAGACATGCTAAGGGGCCGTATTACTGGAAAAACAAAAATATAGTATATTAGCACAGGTATATAAACAAAAACACAAACATTTCAGAACAACAGTGCTGGTTTGCTAGATCTGAAATGTGAACATCATTATGAATATGGGTAGAAAAACGTGCCACAGACCCACAATGCATGGACACAGGGTTTTCATTCCGTTCTTCAAGGTCAGATTTTCTGAAACCGGTAACCAATGGCCACTAACATTACTAGTATCCAAATATGAATAGCTTTTGGTAAGTTATGTTATGTGCTGTTAGTGGACTTGAGGACAGGCTGCCTCGTCTAGGTAACCTACAGTAATCAAATGAGGCGTGTCCAAGTTAAATTTCCTTAGAGGAAGATTACTATATAACTCAATTCAAGAGAAACTGGCACCTTAGATATCTCAGAAACGTGTGCTTCTATCTTACTCAGGCTGCACACCTCACTCAAATTAAGGTTACATTTGTATTTGCTAAGGTGCGTAAAATTGGGAGTCTCAAGTTCTGAACAGGGTGTATATATTTTCCCACATATTTTGTAAAATTTACAGTATTTAATAATGGTGTGTGTGTGTGTGTAATTATATATCACACACACACACACACACACACATACACTCTCTGTGTCTACAATGCTTCCTGGCACTTACAAAGAGATTTGCGCTGTGCAAAAAGTGGTCTGGGTTAGTTTGGCTGCAGAAACAAGTTCTACAGCAAAGACAAGATAGGTGTAAGCAGTTAGGAAGGGACCTTAGATATACTAATAAATACATCTTTATTTGTACATTTGTCCAATCAAGTACATACCTAGTTTGCTCCGCCTCATCTCATCTGGGGACACAGGACGCAGCTTTCTCTCAGCTTTGATTTCCTCAAGGATCCGCTCATGGAGACTTCGTGGGCGGGGTGGGGTGGGTTTCAACTTTCTCGCAGACACCTGAATAATAATAATGTCAAAAATAAAAGCATATATTACTCTGTACCTCGAATAATAAATAAATATCCACATTGGAATTGCAGCCTTTTGTGAACTACATGATCCTTAGGCTGGGAAATGTAGTACACAAAGCATATCTTGCCCAATGACCTACGTATATTTAAAGAAACAGAATATATACAATTTTAGCATCTTGTGGACAAACAGCACATATAATTTCAGGTATTAGAGTATAATCACTAAAGAGGGGAAATGTAGGACAATTTAGTCAAAGTTAGCAGTTGGAAAATTCCTATATTTAGACATTTTTGTAAAAAAATGAACACTTTATTTTTAAATTCCAAGTAATTGCCACGATCCTTCATGGAGTCATTAAATGTTCGATTGCTACACTGACAGGGTTATTCCCTAAACTGACAACAGACGGGGGATTCTAAGGTGACTTCAAAGCGAATTTCAAATTTAAGGCCAAAATGAAAACCGACTTGACTTGGTGAATTTGGCTATCGTAGCCAAACTTTTAAACTTCACTTTGAATTCCGAGAAATTGTTACTTTAGTAAAAAAACTGTAAGAAAAGATATTTAACATCTAATGGAACCTAAACTAATCAATCAGTAAGAGAGTCACATATTAATGCAAAAGGTGTTGTTTTTTTTGTAAAGCATGCATCATAGCCTTATCCCTGAGCCTCTTTTAATTGACAAAAGGGAATGTATACATATATTTGAGAATATAGACGTAGGACTGCAGGTGTGGTTTTCTTTGTATTCTATAATATTGCAAGCAATTATTTCATATTGCTCTTTGATGGCATTCTATTTACAGCCAACAGTTAGCCAGCTGTCTTCTCATGAATAATCTGCTTTGATAAGAGATTGCCCAAGAATGGTATTATAGAGCCCCGCTTCTATCACATTTGCAGACATTTAATTCATCAAGTCCTCAGCTAAAAGCACTGAATGCAAGATTACAACAAAGCGAAAATACATACAGGATTAAGGGGAGGTCTGGAACGGATGAAATCCAGGATTATTTCATGAGCACTCTTCTTTAACCTAGGCGGGATATCACCCTGTACCTAAAGCATTATAAAACAAAATATAGAAAGTTTCTTAACGTAGTATAAAGAAAAATGATTGCCGGCCTTCAATGCCAGATTTCTAATATTTCATTAATACATACTGCATATAATTCAATAAAACAATGTAATATATCCCGAGCAAATATCATAAAACAGGAAAAACAGCATAAAATGAAAGTAATGTTATTAAGTTATTTTACATGCAGCGAATCAGCCAAACTACGAGGGTGAAAAGCAACTCAATAACTTCTTTTTTTTTTTACGAGAATCAGCAATGCAAAAAAATCCCCATTAGGAATTAAATAAAAAACAACAATTTTGCACCGCTTGAATAAATCCTCTTACACCAGGTGAAAATTACCCAGAATTCTTATTTTAAATCTCAAATAAAGATGGATACATTTTAAAATACACAGCTTTTGATTTGCTAAATCAGGTATAGACAAAAATGAGGCTTACTGAATCTCCCTGGGAGAACATAAAGTCAGATTATTTTGACACAAGAACGAATATGTTTCAGGTTTTCATGATGCCTGGAGGAACCAAAATTAGTTTTAAGTAATACTGTAATTATTTTCGAGAAGGTATGTAGGTATGAAGTAAATCTACGTCGCCATTAAGCAACGCTGGGTCAGTCGGCTACAACAAAGTTAATAACAAACTCCTGGAAAAAATGTACTACCTCTATTAGAATAATCTGTTTTAGAAAATGTTTCACTATATATTTCCTATTTTCTACGTAATACTACAAAGAGAATAACAAAAGCAATGTTTAACTGTTCCTAACATTATACAAAGACAAGAACATACGGTAATTAACATGCATTTGTTCACTTCCTAATGCAAGGACAATAAAAGAGGAAATATGTATTATATTATACATATATACACATCTTCCCCTCTCTGTTATGTGCCTCTCCATCACTGAAAAATTTACTTCTATCAGACCTGTTCCTCACACTTTCTGTTTTTGGTCTCCTTCCTCTATGCTCCGCTTTTATATTAATATTTATTTATATATTGCCAAAATAGTCAGCAGTGCTCAACAATTATAGAAAGGGAATGATATTTAGCAGTGAAGAAGACACTGCTCAAACAAGCTTACAATCTATGAGGATTTGAGGTAGGCAGATATATGTTGCTAGGTGTCTTGCCCAAGGATCCTTACTAGTGAGACTGTCTCCTTGGTGACCGTGATTCAAAACTGAGTTTCTTTTTGACTATGCATTCAGTTGTATTTCATTAGGTATTTCTGCTTTAGAAATCAGTTATCTTGGAGAATCTCGCCTGACTTACTGTGACTTTCCGTAGAGTGTACCGTTTAAAACGAATGTCATCCATGAGCATCTCGTATGGCGTTAACTCATATTCCGTTGGCAACAAGTTGTACTGGCGTTCCTGAACTTTCTTCAGCTTAACACCATTTCTCAGATCACGCATTACCTGAACCCAAAACAGTGCCTGATAGGAGAAAGGTGAGAAAAAAACCAAAAAAAAACCACATACACAAAACTATTACTCAAAATCCAAAAACAAACAAGGACAGAGCAGTGAGTAACACCAAGCTTTGTGAGGCATTGCTAACTGTTAAAAATATAACTCTGTTTTAAAATAAGGCTTTCTTTAAAAAAAACAAAAAAAAAACAAAACATTTTTTATTGTAGTTTTCCAAACAATACAACAAACTATTAAAAGAAAACAAACATATTTTTGTTGTATGGAGCACAATGCAATGGTTACAACAAACCAGAGTTACACAATCTATTTTACCTTTTAAGTTTTATTAATTATGTCTACTTAAGCATCAAATGCTTTTAAAAAGATTAAAAATAATCTAGGCTTTTAATGAACTAATCAGACACTGCTTTTATATATGGCCATTATTTTTATGGTTTTCTAAGCGTCACATGCAAGGAGAACGACTGGATTTTCAACCATCATTTAATTCAATCTCTAAATCAGTGACTTTGGAGGAATCATTGAAGTATGCTTCTTGGCAAGGTTCCTGTGCAAATATTGATTATTTTCATAGTTTGCAGTAAGGGCTTTTACATCTCAAAATCACATAAACAAACATATTGTGAGATTTTCTATATTTGAGTCTGTGTTCGCCATGACACATGCACTCATAAGCATGTATAATGTGGGGTTTGAAGAAGCTTTGTGAAAAATGAATGACAAATTGTATACAAATAAGGTGATAAAAATCTGAGCACTAAAATGACAAAGAAGGGCCATGTAACAAACAAAAAAACACGAGCACCAATTTTAAAGTAACTGATGTTTTTTCCCCATTCTTTTGACTGCCAGTGTGGGGAATTCATGCTGGTCTAGAAGAAAATGCATCTACTAAATAAAATGACCTAGAGTAAATATTTGGGACTCATCCATGCAAATGCTTACATAGCAACACTGGTAAATTAGAACATCGCACTGATCAGCACATTATTTCCTGTCTAACATGTGGACGTTTCTAATTCCATTTACAAAATGAATGGGAAGATGTTAGGTTAGTTTAGTACAACTTTCATGGTCATGGACTTTCTAAAATTATCAAAAATGCCCCTAATTATTATTCACCATTGTTTTTAAACAAACTGTAGGAATAGATATTCAGTAGGAGTCCAGCAGACATAGAATAGACTCGAGCTAGTGTGAATCCTACGTGTAACATCCTCAAATATATCAGATCAGGTGTACACATTAAACAAAAGTCCAATTTGTCTTCTAGGTTAGCATGGCATCACAGGCAAGAGTTTTAAAGGACCCCTAAAACTCTCTTAAAACACTTCATCTCTACCCACAAGGCCGATACCTCACAGTCGCAGGCAAGATAGGCACACACTCATATGCTTTCACCACCCTGTACGCTCCAAACACCCCAACTAACACATTCTGGCAAACAGTACAGGCTCACCTAGCCCTCTTCCCCTCCCACCACTCCATAATCGGCGGCGACTTCAACGCCACCCCATCACCCACAGTAGACAGACGCCGACCACAATCACACAGGCAAAATAGACAACCAACAGCAAAAGCAGACAAACTACTCTCAGCATTCATCTCACGCACACGCCTCATAGACGCATGGAGAGCCAAGCACCCCACAGCCCTAGACTACACCTTCTTTTCGCACCCACACCAATCACACTCCCGTATAGACCTCTTTCTCATATCACCATCACTAGCGCCCATGGCCCAAAACACAACAATAGGCCCCATCACATGGTCAGACCATGCCGAAATAACACTAACGCTTAACCTACCAGGAACGGCGAGACCCTGGACATGGCGCCTAAACCCACTCCTCTTACACAACCCACTGATCAGACAATCGATTGACAAAGCCATAATTGAATACTTCCAAATCAACAAAGACACAGCAACCTCCGAAGGGAACCTCTGGGCAGCGCACAAAGCTGTAATTAGGGGAGCCTTAATCAACCAAGCAACGATACACAAAAAAAAGCAGGTAGCTCTCCTAGAACAAACATTGCAGGCCCTAAGAACCCTGGAGGCCAAACATAAAATAGACCCAACACAAGAGCTTAACGAGCAAATCAAAAATTGCCAAACCAAGATTAAAGAATACATGGCGAAAGACTCGACCAAAGCGCTACTCTGGACAAAACAGCTTTACTATGACAAGGCTAACAAAGCGGACACATTGCTCGCCCGCAAACTCAAACAACGTCACGAAAATAAACAGATACATAAAATAACTACCCCAAGTGGGGAAATCACAGAAGCTCCTGAAAGAATCGCCAGAATCTTTCAAGACTACTTCAGTACCCTGTATGACCACTCTCCAGAAACACGACACCACCCTATGATGGCCAAAACACTAATAGACCAATACCTAACCCAAGTACCACTACCCTCTCTAGCCACAGAAGCGGCACAGGCCCTGGCAAGCCCCATAACACCAGAAGAACTTGCAGGAAAGATAAAAGCGCTAAAACCCAACAAGAGCCCAGGCCCAGATGGGTTCACTGGGTTATATTACAAGACATTCGCCCCCATCCTAATCCCACACCTTTGCACACTATACAACACCATACTGCAGGGAGACCAATTACCGAAAGAAATGCTACATGCGAATGTATGCCTCCTACCCAAACCTAACAAAACAAATCTCGAACCTGGACACTACCGACCAATCTCGCTCCTAAATGTGGATATTAAATTATTCACCAAAATCCTCGCAGACCGCCTAAGTCCCAACCTACCCAAACTAATACACCCAGATCAAGTGGGCTTCATACCGACACGACAGGCAAGCGACAATACAAGACGGACATACAACCTCATCTGGACAGCCCACACGAAACACATCCCAGCTCTCTTCCTAGCACTGGACGCCGAAAAGGCATTTGACAGGCTGTTATGGCCCTTCCTATTCGCCACCTTAGAAAAATTCGGATTCCCACAAAGATTCATAAAAGCATTACAAGTACTCTATGCCTCACCACAAGCTCACCTCCTCCTCCCACTCACACACCCCCCGACCTTCACAATCCATAACGGTACACGTCAGGGATGCCCACTCTCCCCAGTGCTCTTCGCTTTGTCCCTAGAACCACTCCTACAAACTCTCAGACTCAATAGGGACGTAAAAGGAATGAAAATACGTGAGGAAGAATATAAAACGGCGGCATACGCAGATGACCTGCTCCTCACAATCACAGAACCAGCAACATCCCTACCACCACTCCTCGACGCCCTAGACGCATACGCCAAGGTCTCGGGATACAAGCTCAACATCAACAAAACAGAGGCCCTCCCAATACACATAGACCCCACCACCAAGACAGCCATACACGACATATACCCTTTCGACCTCACACTCACTCAAATAAAATATCTGGGTATAACTATCCCGGCAGACCTTTCACGTTGCTACGACCTGAATTACACACCCACGATACAAAACATCGCCCGCGACATAGAGAGATGGCAAAACATGCCAATATCCTGGCTAGGACGGTTGGCATCTGTCAAAATGAATGCCTTACCGCGACTTTTATACCTGTTCCAAACTCGTCCGATCCTAATACGCTCCACAGATTTCAAACAGCTGCAAACTCAGATTGATAAATTTATATGGGCTAACAGACGCGCCAGAATAAAAAGACAAACCCTATACATACCCAACAAACAAGGCGGTCTAGGCCTACCACACCTCACCCACTATTATCAGGCGGCACAATTAACACAAGCACAGAATTGGCACGTACCAGCAGGGACAAAGAGATGGGTCAATCTAGAACATGACATTTTTGGCAGGGATTTCCCCTCCATGTATATATGGCTACCTGGACCGGCGAGACCCCCCCTACCCCAAACATCCCCAGCAATCCTAAATACTATCAATATATGGGATAAAATAACGCGGAAAAGTGGAATGACAACCCAACCATCACCGCTAACCCCCATACTTCGGAACACACAATTCCCACCGGGCATGATGCCCAAAGATTTCACCCGCTTCGAAGATAATGACCTCACTAGGCTATACCACTTCTACAAAGATGGCCAACCGATCCCATTCACAGAACTCCCACAAACCACTCCTTTCCGCACCTTTTACATGTTCCGCCACTTACAAATAAAAAGCTTTCTGGAAACTCCGACAATAAAACAGGGGGGGACCAGAATGAAGACGCTGTTTGAAAAACAATGCTTACAAACACCAGCACGCAGAGGCCAAATCTCAGAGATATACTCACACATAATACAACACATTAAAGACGGAGCACTCACATACGTGTCGGCTTGGGAGAGGGACATAGGCCCGGCGGAAGACCCATCAGACTGGGCAGATATATGGGAAGCCACAGCTACCATCTCAATATGCGTTAACCATAAAGAACAAGCTTACAAGACGCTCATGAGGTGGTATCTCACCCCCCTAAAACTCAAACAGATGGGCAGGTCAGATGACGATGCATGCTGAAAGGGCTGTGGACAGAAGGGAACGTACCTCCACATGTGGTGGGAGTGTCCCCACACAGCGCAGCTATGGCAACAGACAGCCACCATGGTATCACAGGTCTTACATACAAACATCCCAATGGACCCATGGATATGGCTCTTGTCCAAACCCCTGGCAGGCACTCCAAGAGCCCAAAACAAACTCATCGCCAAAATTGCCCTGGCCACTAGAAGAGCAATTGCAGAAAAATGGGGGGAGCCCGGATACTCCAACAATAGACACAATCAAGCGGAAAATCAAAGACACCATAAAAATGGACGAAATGTCCGCCCTATTACATGACACAACCAAATAACTTCAACAAGATATGGGACCCTTGGTTCTATGAATTCCCAACCCTACCTTAAATACCAGGAAGGGGACAATCCCCACACGTTGATGCAACAGACACACTTACCGCAAGACATGGGTCAACTCATAACACATCCCCCAACGTACAACCTACCCACTAACCATACAGCATACAAACCACCCCTTCATAAGGAGAATAATTACTAACAACCGACACCCAAAAACACCAAGCAAATAAAGGGCAAAACCACTCCAGAACCACGCAAGCAAAAGGGGGGAGAAAGTAAACATATGGAACAGTTCATTAAGGGCAAATGACAAATAGCCACCCTCTAAACAAGGGGGAGCAAGACAAAACGGTCTATCCCAAGGGACGCACAATGCAACCCCAACACACTCCAAATCGAAACTATAACATAAGGCAACACCCACATATACGACTAAGCAACAACAAAGAAGACCACTCACAAACCATCCAAAAGGCTACACAAGCTCACAAGCGACAGAGACGAACAATCGTACACACGCCCCTCAACTCACACCTCTCCACACCCACGGACACCAAAGAGAAGTGCTACAACCCAACAATCCAAACCTACCTACCCGTAAACTCATGTAACCGAAAGGTACACCACAAACACGACCCAAAACCTAGCAAGAAGATATTACATGGGATTAAAGACTAAAGGGCAAGACGACAGGGTACCCTACCCCCCTTCCCCTTTTCTTTCTGTACCCCACCCCATCCAGTAGACAATGGAAATACCATATAGAACACAAAGGAAACAACGGGTAAATACACACATAAACGCAAACACCCAAAAGAAGGATGTAACCAAATGTATTGAAAATGGTACGACAAGAAAAACCAATGCAAACGCTGTATGCATCAAATTGTAACTGTCTACCCCCTCTTCCTCTTCTGTATCCCCACCCCCCGAAAAAAAAAAAAAAAAAAGAAAACTGAAAACTTTATAAATAAAGAATTTATAAAAAAAAAAAAAAAAACACTTCATCTCTATAGTCCTTTAGTTTTAACCCTGCAGTGTTAAAAATTGCAGTTTCTAGAAAACATCTTCAGCCACAAAGGCTACTTTCTTTACAATGACCGAATGGTACTCAGTCATGTGACCAAATGCAGCAAGCATGTGCATCAGTCACCAATGTTCCTGTTTGAGGAGCACTGGACTGGTGCATTGGAAAATAGAGACGGATGATGTCTTGGGAAGAGCATGGCGAGGGTTTCGGCACTCAAGAAAATGTTATGCTTTTCAAATTGTTTTCCTTCCAGCTCTTTACTGAAAACGGCTATTGGGAGGTGGCTAAATTATTTAATCAGGCACTAGGACACTATAGTAGTAGAAATACATATTTGTATTCCACAGCTATTGTGTTTCTTTAATCATTTGCAATACTAAGGTTAGACACGCATCCCAGACAATGGAGTTCACAAACATCTGGGTTGTGAAGGTTGGCCATCACTCCCCTAGTTACAGAATCCAACAATCTGTACCCAGTGAATTTATAATGCATTAAGTATATTTAAAAACAGATAAAAAAAAATCTCAAATGCATCACAGGCTTAAAAGCAACAGCATGATGATCAAGGAAATTTTTTCTACAAATAGTTGGTACAAAATCTAGTTATTGCACAGTGTCAGAAAAAAGCTTTTAAAATATAGTATTTTACCCAGTCAGCATTTTGTAAATCATCTAGGTCAGCTCCACCTCGATCAGTTGTATCCTTCTCCATTTGAATCTTTCTTAAACTCTAGAATACAAAAACAGTAATTAATATACACTTTTGTACAGTTATAAATAAATGCAGAAAAAGGCTATGAATGCTTAACAGATACAATGCACTGCAGACAGATGAATACACTAACCTTTGTTCAT